>NC_137920.1:36051848-36075224 GCF_963457725.1 Sprattus sprattus
AGCAACCAAAGAGACAGAGAGAGAAAAAGAGAGAAAGAGAGAGACTGATAGAGAGAAAGGGAGAGATTGAGAAATAAAAAGATTCAGAGAGAAAGAGAGAGAGAGAGAAAAGACAACAAAAGAAAACCTTCCATAAAAATGAACCTTGGGTACTCAGTTCTTTATACTACAGACTCCCCTTCCTCCCCTGGCTGTGTTGTGCCCTGAGGTCAATAAGAGGGAGCCAGATGATTGAGTCGGTCCCCCTCCACCCTGGTACTGATGAGAGGTCTCTGCTCTCTCTGCCCTACAGGTGCTGATACACGGCCATCTATCCCACTGTTTGGGGGCAAATAGAGAGGCATGGGGGTGCGGGCGGGATGCCGGGGGGGGCTGATGATGATGTGTGGTACATCTCTCAAAACAATGTTGTTGTCACTGACAACCATCCTCCCCTCTTGGCACAACGGAACCTTCCAGGGCACTCCCTCCTGTCGCACGCGTGTGTCCATAAAACAGGAGGGAACGAGAGCTGCCAGCGCTTCTGGGGTGACTGATGGTGACACCCGCGCTGCACGAGGCCTCCTGCATGCTGATTTAATGCCATTTACCCATGCTGCCTTGGGGCCACCCGCACGTGCGCCAACAGTTAACGGACGCCGGTCGAGGAGAGGAGACGACACAATTTGAAGAGTCGGCCCGTGCTAGACCTCTTACGTCTCCATCAGTGACTAGGTCTGTGAAAATGCGACATATGAGACATATGAGTGTATGAATGGGTCTGTGCATGTGCGCATGTTTGCGAATGTGTGTGTGTGTGTGTTTGTGTGTGTGTATGTGTGTGGGGGGTGTTTGTGTTTGTGTTTGAGTGTGTGCGTCTGGAGTGACAGCTATGATTTAGCAAGCCCTTTTCGTTTCTGCTTTGGTAGCCAAACGTGGCGCTGCCTCCTCTCTCTCTCCTCTGTCAGGCAGACAGATTTACGCCCGCCAAGCTCATGTCTGCATCATTTAGACGAATAAAAAGGCTGCTGACTCGCCGGGCGGGATAAAAAATTATACGGCGGTGAAAGTAACAACAGCTCACGAAAAACACTGGATCAATAGCGATCGATACCGCCTCTAAGTCAAGTCAAAAGAAGTCAAGAGACAAAAAAAAATACATATGTCTTGCAGCCAGAGCAAGTGTTATATAGAGTGCCGTCTGTATTTTTTGGACTGAGGCGATAAAGGGGACAAAACTGCATCAACAGCCAGTCATTTTCCCCATGGGGGGACGAGTGGACAAGACAGCACAAGCATGAATCTCTCCTGACCAGTACCCCTGTCCCCTGGTCTGAGGCATCACTGGTTACCACAGTGTCTGCTAGAGAGGGGGAAACTCACACCTGCAGAGTTGCTGCAAATGTAAGACAACTGGATAGAAAAAGCAATAAATGAAAAATGTCTTCAAATATTCAAATACTGATTTCTTTCACACTCACAGAGAGAGAGAGAGAGAGAGAGAGAGAGAGAGCGAGAGCTTTGTTTGGTTATATAGTCCCTGCGGCTCTTTTTAATGAAATCAAATAAATAAGTGCATCTCGAGTGTCGAGAATCTTTCATTCTACTGCAGCGATCACCACGGTGGCACAGAGGTTCACCTTGACACGTTTAAAGAGCCTTTGTTTTTCAAAGGGCACCTGCTGTGAGCTTCACACATTCAGAAAACAACAGCTCGGGCCCCCGAGTAGCTATTTTCTTCCTTCGCTCAATTGTGATACACACCTTGTATATCCGCAACCTTGCATTAGCACTGAACACCACAGAACACCTCGGAGGAAGACAAAAAAACAACAGTATGCACGGTCAGCACAGAGCATAGACTCACCCCTGAAGCTCCTTGACCGAGATGGAGATCTTGAGGTTGTGTCCGAGCACGTAGAGGGCGGTCAGGATGTCGGCCCACTGCACCATCTCTCCCAGGGGGCCCACCTTCAGGACCTTGGGGCTGAACACCTCCCCGGAGTCCTCCGTCAGGAAGCCAACGTGGACCAGGATCTGCTTCGGAAGAGGAGGAGGAGAGGAAGAAAGAGAGACAAAAAAATCTGACAAAGCTTGATGGACTACAGGAGAATAAAGGAGAAAGAGAGTACACAGGAGTTCAATTTCATGGCTCCTGTGGAGTAGAGAAAATGAAGAGGAGAAAAGGGAGACGGCTGGTCGAGAGGGACGATGGGGGGAGAAGAAACAAACTTGATGGGGAAACTTTACTTTGTGTGAGCAACATGGCTGACTGACTCTACGCCTCTTATAGGATCAGCGTGTACACCCTTTTGAGCTCCTTATCGAATGGAAACAATTGCCTTTGGAGCTGGGATCGTCTGAGCTGCATCTGAGGGTTATCCCCCACCGAGAGAGAGAGAGAGAGAGAGAGAGAGAGAGAGAGAGAGAGAAAGAGAGCGAGCGAGAGAGAGAGAGAGAGTGAGAAAAGATACAGAGCGAGAAAGAGAAAACAGACATGAGAGGGGAAGAGATAGAGAGTGAAAGGGAGACTGATATTTAAGACAAAAGTGTCAGTGAGGTTGAGAGAGAGAGAGTGATAGAGTAAGAGAGAGGGTGACAGAGAGAGAGAGAGTAAGAGAGGAGAAAGAAGAGGAGTAAGCGAGTCCAGCTGTCTGAGGGAACAGAGCGACTTCACTCTGAAGTGATTAAAAGCTTCCCTCATTCAGCAGTGAAGCACCTCATTAAGCTTCTATAAGAATCCTCCTCGTCCTCTCTCTCTGCTTGCTTCTCTCTCACTCCCTCTCTCTCTCTCTCTCTCTCTCTCTCTCTCTCCTGTGATGCCTGAATTGACGCACAATTCTGAGCTGCAGCACTAGACTGTTCTGCGTTCCCTCTGTACAAAGTCCAACGCCTGTTAGCGTTTGTTTGTAACCCCACCATACAGACATGACACGCGTTGGATGATGACAGACATCCCACCAGTCAAACAGTCAGACATTTACATTTACATTTAGTCATTTAGCAGGCGCTTTTATCCAAAGCGACGTAAAAGGGAGAGAACAGTCAAGCTACGAGCATTATAACCCTGGTGTAACAATAAATACTACTTTACATAGAAAATAAATAAAAATTAAAAAGAAAAACGAAATAGAAAAGAAAAAGAAATGCAGGGATGTAACCGCTGTAAGAGCAAGTTAAGCAAGTTAAGCAAGTTAAGCGAAGTGCCAGTTTAGGAAGGGGGGTGCTCTCTGAAGAGTTGGGTCTTCAAAAGCGTCTTAAAGGTAGAGGGACGCCCCTGCTCTGGTAGTGCTAGGCAGTTCGTTCCACCAACGTGGAACTACAAATGAGAATAGTCTGGATTGACGTACTTGCACAAACGGCAGAGCCAAACGACGCTTACTAGACGAGCGCAGCATCCTGGGTGTTACATTTGGCCTTACAAGACGATTTAGGTAGGTGGGAGCAGACCAAGCAAGCACTCTGTAGGCAAGCATAAGTGACTTGAACTTATTGCGAGCAGCTACAGGCAGCCATTGGAGCTCAATGAGTAGCGGGGGGATAGACAGCAAAGCATGAAGTGACCTCTGTGGTGAGAGGAGATCCAAGAAGGACCTGCATTGCATTTACTTCGGTTCCGTTTTCATTACAGTACAATGAAATACAATAGTGAGCAAAGTGGAAATCAACAGAACACAATCAAACGCATTAGATGAGATACAGATGATGCAGGAGGAGATATAACACAGTTAGCAGTCTAGACTGGAATACAATCAAATCTAATTAGGAGACCATTTGTTTCCATTACGTAGCGAAAGATTTTCTTCTTTTCTTCTTCAGGCACAGAAAGTTTCCCAAAGTTTTTCTTTCCTCGGCTTTGAACTCTGTCTAGCCACTAATGGGCTGACCAGAACACAGCAGGAACCATGACACAGCAGGAACCATGAATCAAACAATAGCCTTTATAGTGTGGCTTGCTCATCTAATGTCCGTGGTCTATTAACTCTCATTTTATAGCAAACACAAATCAAATGTAATTACAATATGGGAGGGGGTGGCAGGGGGGTGGGGGGTCAGGGCCAGAGAACATCTCAACCCTTGGGTGAAAGACGGGGAGGGGGGATGGGGGGGGTTACTGTACCATGCCTGTGCTACTGCTGTTAACCGCATTTTTATTACCTCTCTGTCACACACACACACACACACACACATGCACCGGGACACATGAACGGTTCATATCTAGACACATTTCAGAATACAATCTCAAAATAAGCAATATACTGCACACAGAGCTACAGTGCCATGCTATGTAGTTGATAACTTATACAATGCTATGCAATATTATTGCAGTTTGCAATGAAATGGTATTTTCCTATGCTAACAACAAAAGAAAAGCATACCGGCAACAAAAATAATCCAATCTGTCAGCACAGTAGAATATCTCCCAATGCGAAATCATCGGATGAAAAAAAACCCCACCTTGTTGATGTCACTCCATTACTTTGTAGAGCTGCCACATACCTTAATTGAGTTGTGTAAGATTGAATGAGTGCATGTTGTGGTATTTTCACCAGTAGGTTTTTTTGGAACATCATTTCTCTAAGAGTATGTGGCTTTGCTCTGCTCTACTCTCTAATAGAAACGCTTTTTCAGTCTCTATGGCGATGCCTGTCATCCAGAGCCTCCTCAAACAGAGAGCTAAAAGGAAGGGAAGGAAGGTAAAAGGGAAGGGGGAAATGTAGCAAAAACAAAACCTTTCTAATAAATCCTCCCTCATATTTCATGCCACCGCAATAACAGACATTCTTCTCTGTCGTTGGCTGTGTCTTTTTCTCTTTCAGCCCATTCTGCTTTCTCTGGGGGTCTGCTGGGAGTTATCAGGCTGGGGGACAATGGAGGGGGGGGGGGTAATTTGGACTTCTGTTTCTCCCCAAAGGCCTCCTCCAAGAGGTGACAGAGAGGGAGAAGGGTGCAGCAGAAGTGCAGGTCTCTCTGCGTGCTGCAGATCAAAACACCTTTGCAGAGGTACACCTGGGGATTGAGCTGGGGAACAGGGATGAGAGACGAGAGTGAGAAACGAGTCAGAACACGGAGAAGAGAGAGAGATGAGAACCTCAAAAATACACCAGTGTGTGCCGCACGCCTGCAGTACCTTATGTCCTTATTATACACTATGTAGTATATCTACTGGGTCTGACTCTCTCGCTCCTCAAAACAATCCCCTTATTCCCATGCTAATGAATGCACTATGAAATAAAAAACAAGCTTCTTTAAAAACGTCTTAAAGGTAGAACGTTCATGGGTTCTCCCCTATGGGAACAAAAAGACAAACTCTTTTATTTTGTCTGCCAGACTTCGACTCGGCCAGGGAGGGCACTGGGGGGAGACGGGGAGGCTGGGGCCTCTGAGTGCTCGCCAAGCCGTGGCCGGGCTGGCGAGATTGGGTGCCCAGCCGGAACCGCGGGTATCAGCAGCCGACCGAGTGTGGAGCGGTTCGGACGCTGGGCGCGAGAGATAAGTCATTGTTCGTGCCGGGAGAGTGCCAGCGCGGCGTCACCAGCCTTGATCACGACCGATGCGTATCATGGCCGACGGTAGATGACCTTGACGCCGGTGACATGTTTGTGCAGCTCCACACCGAAGTGTGTGTGTGTGTGTGTGTGTCTGTGTGTGTGTGTGTGTGTTTGTGGAGGGTACTCAAGCAGGGATGTGGGGAATGGGTACAGCAGGCTGCTTGGCAGAGAAGTCTCTATTACGGCCTGTCAGAGAACAGAGAGCCATCAGCTAGCTTAGTGGGACGCTGGCCGCTTTAGAATGCTAATGACGCTGAGATGCAGAGGTTGGGCAAGGGGAGGGGAGTGAGGTGATCACAGGTCGCACAGTGGAGGGGAGTGAGGTGATCACAGGTCGCACAGGAGGGGGGATTGGGGGGAGGGGAAGGGGTTTCAGCCATGGAGCTCATCGCTTACCACGTCTGGTGTTTTCACGAGGACGTCCGTGTGATGTGGGGCAAATGGCCGCCCCTGTCCAACCCCCTTGTCAGGGGGGGCACAGATGTCCGAGAATAACCCACAAGCTGGCATCGTAACCGGCCCATCCCTTACCACCCCCACGCCAGCTGGCACGAGGGCACCGATTCCCCCTTCAAATCAAAGCTCCTGTCATCCTCCCTTCGCACCTAGCTTCTCTATATGACCTCAGGTTAATGTCCTCCTGGGCGACGGGGTCAGCCTCTCATTTGAGACGTGGTTTAGTAGATACCCTCTGCACACAACTCCTCTGAGAGGTGCCACGTGGGCGCCATTGGTATTCCTGGCCACGAGGCTCGCTCACTCGCTCAAGAAATTCATTTGTGTCTGCTCACTCGCTCGTGCTCGTTAAATTGTCTCAGTGATGTCTCACTAATTAACACAAATAAGCCCACTGAAGTGGAGTTTACACAGATGCGTTGGCTCTCGTGAATGGAGAGATGGAGAGGGGATGTTTTTTTAGGCTGTTACAGACAGCCGATTCCACAGACGAAGTGGATTATACATACCCAAGGCTAATAACTAAGGGGAAATAAATTGTTAACCCTCTCAGGCTGAAGATAGTCTGCCCACCCACGCAATATTATATGTAAAATGTACATGGAGAGACGGCTGATTTGTTTTTCTTCTTCAGTCATTTGCCTTTACCTTCTGGTGTCTGAATTTGCCTTTCATAACATGAGACCACTGACATTTCACTAAATCTCTGTGACCTTCAACCACCATATCCATCATTATTGATTTAGGAGGGACATGCCCTGTTAGACCTTCCTTCCATGTGGACCATAAAAAGGTTCAAATCTCTCTTTGAGAAGATGACAAGCGGCTCCTTCATGAAAGGACACCACCCCCTGAATTCACTCTACAAATCAATGTGTGGAGTATTCAGGAAGGTTTCATGTTTAAAGAGAAATATCCTGGGTACACAAGCCTAGATTTGTTCAGTATACCACAGCTCTCGCTCCCTCATTCCATTCTCCCTTGGGGAGCTGCTTCCCACCCTCTCTGAGCCGGGGATGATGGGTAGAAAGAAAAGCGACCCTTGGCAACCGTGCTGTGAGCAGCCAGCAACCGAGCTGTTCTCAGTCCAATGCCCAAACACGTATTCTGTATTATTACAATTCCAGGAACTTAATCAACAACAACAACAAGACCAAAAACGAGGGGGGGTGAAATGAATATCAGCAAACTATTGAAATGAAAAACACTCGGCCCCATCGCAGAGGAGGGTGAATGAGGGGAAACCGCAGCTTTTTTTTTTTTGTCGAGCGTGTCTGGGTTGCTGCAGCAGAACAGAGCTGAGTTTTACTGCGGCTCCCTTTCTTTACAGCTGATGACTGGCTTCAGTGCTTTGTGTGTATGTGTTTGTGGGTGTGTGTGTGTGTGTGTGTGAATCCAGAGCAGGCAGCTTTTGTAGAGAAAACAGATAAGGCTTCCCACTGACTGCATAGTGAACAAGGACCAAATCTGGCCAGTCCACTCCTTCCAAAAGTGTAAACAAACAACACACCACTTTCTCACACACACACACACACACACACACACACACACACACACACACACACACACACACACACACACACACACACACACACACACACACACACACACACACATCCTATCCCTACCCCAGCACCCTGTGGTGAGAATGGAGCTTATTTATTTTATTTTAGTGTGCATCGTGTTTGTGCGCTGCATGACGGAAGTTAACGATCTGTGGTAGTGGGGGCTCCCCAATCACCCCTCTTCACAGATGGCAGGAGTGGTAAAGAAACCTCACACACTCCAGCCCCAAACCCCCATCCCCCCACCATCCCTCCTCCATCTCCCCCGTGTTGGGCCTTAATGAGGACGGATGGCCAGGTGTGGAGCCCCACACCCGCTCACCTCCCGAGAGAGAGAGAGAATCAGGCAGGCAGGCATGCAGGCAAAGGGAGACGCTGCAGGGGCTTCACAACGCACCTCCTCACCCCCACATCCCCCAACACCTCCACACAACCACCCCACCATCCAGGCGTGCCCCGAGACAGCAGTGATTTCTTTAATTGGCTGTGATTAATTGTGATCTCCCATCATCTTCGTCTACTTTCTGGAGCGGGCGCTGCCGCTGTAAATTGGCCTCCCTGCCAGCGGATGCTAGGAAGCAGGGAGACGAGGAGAGGGAGCGGTGGAGGTGGAGGGGGATGAGGAGAGAATGCGGTGGAGGAGGACGAGGAGAGGTAGCTGTGGAGGGGGACTGACCGCTGTGCGCACCATGAGTTTGGGGGTGAGCCACAGGCTGACGGTGAAACATCTATCCAGCTCTGAGGTGCATCTCAGTCAGGTCCACTCTCATCTAGCTTTACAATTTACAATGTATTACTGACACGCATGCAGTTATCTTTCGCGGAATGACTTCGGGGTCGGGGGGGGCTTCTGCTCATCATAGTGGTATAAGTGTAACTGTACAGTGGCTTTAACATTCCCAGCACGAGTTAGGTGAGTAAGCAGCAGGTAAGATATAGTTTCATGCAATAACAGAATAATGAAGCCAAATACAAATATTACAACAAGGAACGCAGAACAATGTCACTGTAGGTGGAGTCCAACAAAAGACTTCATTACCCACAATTCCCTTATCACTCTGACTTTCTTATCTGACATTTCACAGAGACAGTATTGGCTGAAAACAAGGTGTTAAAATCGTGACGTACTTTTGCTTATAAACGGCGTTGAAATGATACATTCTTTCTCTTTCTACTCTGGCGTTGGCCAACTCACATCTGTCTACCTCCTGGCGTCGGCCAAGGAGCGTCTCCGTCCTTCCACCATCAACTGGTGAAGGCCTACTTTTTTTGTTCTCAACAAAGACAATCTCTCGTTAGCCAAACACTGCCCGCTAACTGAGACAAAGTAAGTTTAGCAAAGCAGCTAACAATAAGACCTGCCAGCTAACTCTGCAACGGGAGAAACGAAGCACAACAGTATTCGCGATACTGCAGCATTCCGAGCGATCAAATCCTCCGATCTAAACTGCAGTGTAATACCGACGACATCACAGCAAGGACAACTTTCCACTCATGGACGTTTTCATCACTTCTCTGCCTCAGACACATCGGATGCGCCAACACTTTTACAAAGGACTGGTAAACATCGATTGGGCAGCTAGCTATTTAGCTATTCACAACCTGGCTAAGCATAGGACTGTTAACATATGCCATTGTTCATGTATTGTATCTGTTTTGTTTACCGAACATAACTGTTATATACTTTCATTGTTAGTTGGTAGTTGGCTTTGCCACACCATCTAAGGGTTAACGTTATGATTGCTTCTCATATACATCGGGACTTGCATGCGTTACTAACCATTTCCCTCTTCTAACATGGCATTTTAAATCACATACGATTACACATACATTGGCTTTCATATAGCCACACACGGGAAGCATATCCTCGAACTTCGCGCTGCAAATAGGCTCGTCCCTTTCATACCACACATATGTTCACGAACGTGCATACACATGCACGCGGAACTACTGTGGTCAGGACAAAGGAACACACGCACACACATATTTTCAGGCGCGCTCCTAACAGCGCAACTCAGAGCGTACAAGCTTGCGCACACACACTCCCTCTCCCTTACACGCACATATACTCCTTCAATTCATTAGTTAGATACATTTAGCTCAGGGGTCTTCAACAGGGGGTCCGCGGAGGTACTGCAGGGGGGTCGCGAAATCTTTGGTTGATAAGATCATTTTTTTTAATATTTCTAAAAAAAAAAAAAAAAAAAATTCAGCCATTTTTTTTCCCACAAATTTAAATGTCTTCCAAATCAGAATTGTATTTATTCCCTTTAAATTTACATTAACATAAATCCAGCATATTGTATCGAACGTATAAATTGATCGAGAAGACGTTATCTTTTAGTCCAATCGACACATTCAGCTACCCACAGGAGCTCTCTCAAGCTGGGCACCGGTTCACTCACAGCACCTTTCATGCACAGGCACTAGCCAATCAGAACGCTTTCTGCTCAAGTCTAAATAGCGTGAAGATCAAAATTTAAAGATGGAGGACCAAACCATAGCTGGTCTTGTTTGTACCTATAAATTGTTAGTTTGACATTTTTTTGCTTAGATTTAAAAAAAAAAAAAAAAATTCAGCCATTTTTTTTCCCCACAAATTTAAATGTCTTCCAAATCAGAATTGTATTTATTCCCTTTAAATTTACATTAACATAAATCCAGCATATTGTATCGAACGTATAAATTGATCGAGAAGACGTTATCTTTTAGTCCAATCGACACATTCAGCTACCCACAGGAGCTCTCTCAAGCTGGGCACCGGTTCACTCACAGCACCTTTCATGCACAGGCACTAGCCAATCAGAACGCTTTCTGCTCAAGTCTAAATAGCGCGAAGATCAAAAATTAAAGATGGAGGACCAAACCATAGCTGGTCTTGTTTGTACCTATAAATTGTTAGTTTGACATTTTTTTGCTTAGATTTAAAAAAAAAAAAAAAAAAAAAAATTAAGAGAAATAGACACTGTACTGTCTTTTTTTTTTTAAATCTAAGCAAAAAACGTTAATTGTAACTGAAAAATAAGTCTGAGAGGATTTGCGAGGTGTGTGAGCCCCCTAGCTAATGTTAGCATGCTACTACTGACAATCTTAACAACTTGCTAGCGGTGTGATTGGTTTGTTGACATCTATGTTGTCAACACAACTCCATGTGCCAGACTCCTCCTCCGTCACACACGTTGGATCGTGTCAGTCAGGAGTTATTGAAAAGAAGATACATCTCACTAATGTGGGAGGATGTGTGCCATCGACAGATGCTTGAGGATTCACTGTCCCTTTTTTATGTATGATGAAATAAAAACATATCTGTGAATTATTTAATAAGTTGTTATTAATTGTTAGCTCAGAGTTGTTTGCAAGATGTATGTTTATAAATGGCAGTGGCACTGCCACCATGTACCTTTCATGTTTTAAATTCAATTCAATGTTAAAAAAATGTTAAGTTAAATTCATTGTTCAAAAATGTTAGGTTAAATTCAATGTTAAAAAATAATAATGTGAAATGATTATATTTACCTTTGTATTATTTGAATAGCTTAGTATATTGAATACACAATAACAGGGTAGCTATGTTTATTTGGCGCTAGGCCCAGTATATATATTTTTTTAAATGTATGCAATTTATATAGTAGGGGGTCCCTGCTCATCTCGCCATCAGTTTGGGGGTCCCTGGCCTGAAAAACGTTGAAGACCCCTGATTTAGCTAGATTACATATTGTGTGTTATTTCCTTATCATTGTGTAAATAAATACTTTGATTTATATACGCTGGTTTATTTAATGTTACACAAGAATGGACGTTGTCAACCTCTTCTATTTAGAACTCCAATGACCTTCAACCATACGATTAATAAGGTAACTTTGTTTGTAGTTATTAATTTAATTATAAATCATTGTTCCAAATTGATAGTATAATATATTTTATGAGACTGATTTGTTGATTATCAACCTAATTGATCTGCCTTTGTGTTGAATGGTTGATCCCTGTCCAATCGGGTGAGATTACCAACATATTGTTGCTGTTGCAAGGACAGCACCAGTGTGTCTTGGTGGCCCTCGTGAAGTCAATATCACATTCATACACAATTGCACCCACATTCATCCGGCGCCTGCTCACTGGTTAAGATACCTACCTAATCTGGTACTCCCAAATGAGAATGGTACCCAATTACACCTACATCACAATAATACAAGCAACATAAATACAACCTAAAAGACAATTACTGTAATAAATGCGGTATAATATGACAAATACAAGAACATGCATTACAATAATAAAGACCATTACTGTAATAAATGCAGTATAATATGACAAATACAAGAACATGCAGTACAATCATTTGAATAACGGCGGAGCTGGGGTGGTAGGGGGTATTTGATTGGCAGCTCAACAGGAGAACTGGAATGAGTGAGAACTGCCTCAAATGGACGCCCTTAATTGAGAGAGCGACCTGGTGAATGAGCTGAGTGTCAGTTGATAAGCAAGGCAGTAGGCAGACTCCCGTGGCCTGCCTGAACTAACACTAAGCTTGATTAGACTCAAATGAGGCTGGTACACGACTGCAGTGAAGAGCGGTAGTAGTCTCCCGGGGCCAGACATGACTTTGAGATGACGTGATGACAGTTCACAGTCTGGAGACGTCTTACTGAAATTGTGTGTCAAAGACAAACACTAGCAAGGATATGCCCATAGGCCCGTCCTCAAAGACCCACCGCTGATGGCTGCATGTCCCTGTTCTTTTACCCAAAGACTTTCCACCCTCCTTCCAACCATTTTCACTTTACCCCTCCCCTCCTCTGTACTACTGAGGCTAGTGACAGCCAATTTAAGTGTCCAGGCTGGAAGACGGTCTAAGTGAGATAAAGTGCCATGAGTTAGTAGTGCTGGCAGAACACCCATCTCCCCATCCTCTAGTGTGGAGGTGTGTTCCCCATCCCCCCATCCTCTAGTATGGAGGTGTGTTCCCCATCCTCTAGTGTGGAGGTGTGTTCACCATCCTCTAGTGTGGAGGTGTGTTCCCCATCCCCCCATCCTCTAGTATGGAGGTGTGTTCCCCATCCTCTAGTGTGGAGGTGTGTTCACCATCCCCCCATCCTCTAGTGTGGAGGTGTGTTCCCCATCCTCTAGTGTGGAGGTGTGTTCACCATCCCCCCATCCTCTAGTGTGGAGGTGTGTTCACCATCCCCCCATCCTCTAGTGTGGAGGTGTGTTCCCCATCCTCTAGTGTGGAGGTGTGTTCCCCATCCTCTAGTGTGGAGGTGTGTTCCCCATCCTCTAGTGTGGAGGTGTGTTCCCCATCCTCTAGTGTGGAGGTGTGTTCCCCATCCCTTAGTGTGGAGGTGTGTTCCCCATCCCCCCATCCTCTAGTGTGGAGGTGTGTTCCCCATCCTCTAGTGTGGAGGTGTGTTCCGCATCCTCTAGTGTGGAGGTGTGTTCCCCATCCTCTATTATGGAGGTGTGTTCCCCATCCCCTAGTATGGAGGTGTGTTCCCCATCCTCTAGTGTGGAGGTGTGTTCCCCATCCCCCCATCCCCTAGTGTGGAGGTGTGTTCCCCATCCTCTAGTGTGGAGGTGTGTTCCCCATCCTCTAGTGTTGAGGTGTGTTCCCCATCCTCTAGTGTGGAGGTGTGTTCCCCATCCTCTAGTGTTGAGGTGTGTTCCCCATCCCCTAGTATGGAGGTGTGTTCCCCATCCTCTAGTGTGGAGGTGTGTTCCCCATCCTCTAGTGTGGAGGTGTGTTCCCCATCCTCTGGTGCGGAGGTGTGTTCCCCATCCTCTAGTGTTGAGGTGTGTTCCCCATCCCCTAGTATGGAGGTGTGTTCCCCATCCTCTAGTGTGGAGGTGTGTTCCCCATCCTCTAGTGTTGAGGTGTGTTCCCCATCCCCTAGTATGGAGGTGTGTTCCCCATCCTCTAGTGTGGAGGTGTGTTCCCCATCCTCTAGTGTGGAGGTGTGTTCCCCATCCTCTAGTGTGGAGGTGTGTTCCCCATCCTCTAGTGTGGAGGTGTGTTCACCATCCCCCCATCCTCTAGTGTGGAGGTGTGTTCCCCATCCTCTAGTGTGGAGGTGTGTTCCCCATCCTCTAGTGTGGAGGTGTGTTCCCCATCCTTTAGTGTAGAGGTGTGTTCCCCAGCGGGTGGAGTGCATGGCTGTGTGGGGGATGTGGCCCATGGAGGACTGCTGACAGCTCTACTACATAAATGCCAGGTGGAGCGCATGCATGCACAGAACACAAGATGACACGTGAAGCTGTTATCAGCTGATGGGACTGGAAGCACAGTTAAAACTTCCCCACAAACACAAACACACATGCAAGCACCCATACACATCTTGTCCACTCCTAATTACTGATGATAAACAGCCCTACACAGCAACAAAAACTAAATCAATAAAAGAGCTTGGAGCTTGGTGTCCAGGCGCTGGGCGGCCGTGGACCACTGTGCTGCCAGCCTGCGGATCCTCCTCTTCATGAAGCTCAGGGACTCCTTGCCGGTGCCGACCTGCTCCAGCAGAGACGACAGGTCCGTACGGAAGGCCGCCTGCAGGGGAGGGGAGAGACAGAGAGACAGGGGGAGAGGGAGAAAGAGAGAGAGAGGGAGATAGAAAGGGGGAGACAGGGGTAGGGGGGGTAAGACAATTATTCGGTAACACTTTATAATAACCCTCCGTAATAAACCATTTATGAAGCATTTGTTCATAGTTTGTTTATCATTTACAAATCGTTACCCCAACATTTACAAACCTTAGTAATGTATTTGTAAATGAGTAGTAATCTATTTATGAACCTGTTTTCTAATGATCTATAAGAGTTTTTTATAAGGACATTAGTTAGCAATTTATAAATGAGTATTAATGTATTTACAAACATTTTTCAAATGCTTTTCTAATGATCTATAATATCATATATAAGGACATGAGTAAGCTGTTTTGAAATGAGTACAGATGTGTTTATGAACATGTTTCAAATGATTTTCTAACGATCTAAAAGATCATTTATAAGGACATTAGTAAGCTATTTGTAAACGAGTAGTCATGTGTGTATGAACATTTTTCAAACCATTTTCTAATTATTTATAAGATCATCAATAAGGTATATAATAATGGTCTGCTCACATTTTGTAAATAATTTACAAATGATTAAGCAAGCAAGTTTCAATGAGTTAGTAATGCTTCATAATAGCCTTTATAAGGTATGTGCTGATGGTCTGCTCACCATTTATGAGTCATCATGAATAATCTTTGTCATGCATAAGCTATCGTCCAATTCATACGTGAAATAATATATGTGAGCACATGTAACACCTTAGTTTATGCTTAATATAGGTTTTTAGAAACCATTTACTTACCATTAGTAACGTGTTTCGCATGGGTTGATATGAAGTGGGCACTGTCTATACTTTATACGCATTTACAAATGGCCAGTAACTGAGGAACATACTATAGAAACCATTTACTAACCATTAGTAAAGTGTTTTGCATGGGTTAATATAAAGTTGCCACTGTCTATACTTTATAAGCATTTACAAAAGGCCCGTGACTGAGGAACATACACTATAGAAACCATTTACTTATCATTAGTAAAGTGTTATGCATGGGTTGATATAAAGTTGAGACTGTCTATACTTTATAAGCATTTACAAATGGCCTGTTACTGAGGGACATACCATTAGTCAACACTTCTGCAGCAACAACTCCAAAAATGACCTCAAACGTTAGATGGTTAAACATATCAATGGCAAAAACACACAACACAGCATCGAGGGAATGGAAAATTGGAAAACATTTATTTAAAAAACTACACTAACAATAAATTCACATTTAAACATGCATTCTAATATGCTTAACACAACAGCAACAATGGAACTTTAAATAAGGGGATCAGCTAGTTTTTTTTTTTATTTATTGCCAAAAGTTTGCCAGACTCTTTATATGCTTTTAATTTGGTTACAATGCTTTCGTCCCCCTCTATGGCATCCTTACACCTCTGTGTAAAACTAGAGAGCTCCTCCGTGGAGGAAGAGTCGGATGACGCGTCGGAGGAATCAGGCCCTGACTTGGATGAAGCGCTTGTCGGTTTTCTGCGACTGACTTTTCTTCGCCTCTGGTGGACTGCCCTTGTCCTTTTTTCTTGCTGCTACAAACAGACAATGACAGAGGATGATTAGTGGAAAATATAGGCATGTGGGTGGCACACTAGTAAGTGTGATGGTCTTTGGAAGATAGTTTTCTGAGTTCAAACAAGAACAGGTCGATACAAACGTACGTGAGGAAATGACTAGTATGAAACCACTAGTGTCAATCAACAAAAACACGAAGAGAGTAATGCTAGCAGGAAAATACAATTATGCACTTACATCATCAGTAACGCATACAGCAACACAATGTTAACTTTATGTACTTAGCATTAGAGATTATAAGCACACGGTATTAGACCATGAGGGCACGTATGGGCTGGCACGAAAAGGTTTCAAGTTCCCAAGTGTATTGTCAAATATGGCAAATTGACTTACTCATAGCCAGTTGTTCCCTCAGGAAGTCGCTCTCAAATAGTCATGTCTTTCAGCATCTCCTGCTGCCAGTCCAATTTCTGCCTGGCCATCTCCAGCTCATGGCGCAGTCTAGTTGACGTCAATTGGGCATTAGGAGCGAGTGTGGTCCTAGCTAAATGTTTGGGGGAAAGAATACAACTTTTCAATAAAAATGTTCACACCGCTAATTTCCAATAATCAGGTTAATCATATGCAAATTCAGCGAGAAGGGAAATAGTTTTGTTAGTCTAAGGTTACTAGCTACGAAGTGTAACAGGTGGAACCAACCATAGGAAAGAGTTATATTAAATGAAATGTATTATTTAATTAAAGCTTCAAACAATTATTTCACACTGAAACACTTTCCACCCTGTTCATGACAATATTCTTAACACAGATACCTGTCCTACTCACCGGTGAGTTCTTCTAACTGAAACAAAAGGCACAATAACCAGAACACAAAATATCATTGCACCGTACCAACATGCACTAAATCCACTGTGTGTTAATAACACTAGCAACATACATTCATAAATGCAATAAACTTATATACATAAATGCAACAAAAGAACGTTTTGTCCATTAAACACATTACCCAATCAAAATTCAATGTTTTTCACATTCACTATGCTGTTCGTTGCACTGTTCTGTTCAACGTTTAGTTCAAAATGGTTGAGCCACGGTCATCAAAGTGTATGGAAATGTTCCCAAGATGCATATTACCGTCCCGGACACTTTGCAGCTCATTGACGATGTGGAGTCACAACGGGGAGGGTATTACTTACCACAACATCAATCTGTAGCGTGGGAGAGGGAGGGAGAGAGAGAGAGAGAGCAAGCGTGCTCCACGCACATCAGGGGCTGTAGTGGTGGAAACGGCTAGCTGTCCTCGTTCGTTGGCGTGGTGTAGTCTCCGATGTTGGCGACGAGCTAGTTTCTAAATATTAATACACTTTGCTAGCTAGCGAGGACATTCCGCCTCACACTACAACGTGCTATACTTCTTAGCAGTAACACCGGGCGATCTTCAGAGCTGGTGATGTAAATTCTTGCTTCCTCCACACGACCACTCTACCGTAGTTCATCTGTAACATCCGTAACACGGACACTAACAGACCTAACAAACTTCGAGCTAAACTTGCAATTAACTGACTTATCCTACCGTCACTCTTTCTCAATCACATGTGAGCTATCCGGGCGCCGCCATCTTCTCTCTTACATTCTCCGTTTGCCCCTTGTCCCGCCCTCTCCGCTCTCTCCATTGGCCCCTGCGATAACTTTGGGATATCAATCTCTGTTCCACACCCAATAGCACCACAGAACTTGACCATAGGTCCAGCCAATCAGTGACTGGAAAGTTGGTGCACTGGCCAATGGAGTGAGCGGAGAGGGCTGGACAAGGGGCAGACGGAGAATGTTAAGAGAGAAGATGGCGGCGCCCGGATAGCTCACATGTGATTGAGAAAGAGTGACGGTAGGATAAGTCAGTTAATTGCAAGTTTAACTCCAAGTTTGTAAGGTCTGTTAGTGTCCGTGTTACGGATGAACTACGGTAGAGTGGCCGTGTGGAGGAAGCAAGAATTCACATCACCAGCTCTGAAGATCGCCCGGTGTTACTGCTAAGAAGTATAGCACGCTGTAGTGTGAGGTGGAATGTCCTCGCTAGCTAGCAAAGTGTATTAATATTTAGAAACTAGCTCGTCGCCAACATCGGAGACTACACCACGCCAACGAACGAGGACAGCTAGCCGTTTCCACCACTACAGCCCCTGATGTGCGTGGAGCACACTTGCTATCTCTCTCTCTCTCTCTCCCTCCCTCCCTCTCCCACGCTACTGATTGATGTTGTTGAGCTGCAAAGTGTCCGGGACGGTAATATGCATCTTGGGAACATTTCCATACACTTTGATGACCGTGGCTCAACCATTTTGAACTAAACGTTGAACAGAACAGTGCGACGAACAGTATAGTGAATGTGAAAAACATTGAATTTTGATTGGGTAATGTGTTTAACCCTTAGAACTCAGAGCGTTTTTTGTGATTTTTTGTATATCGGGCTTTAAACACATGTGGGAGGCCTTCAGAGAGGTCCACTACTATGTATCTTATATCATTTTTCTCAGCAGAACCTAAGCAATATGATAATGTAGGGTGTGTTGTATTTTAACCAACTATATGAAAATGTCAGGGCAATGATCATGAAAAAAATGTGAGGTCCGATTCAGATTTTTTTAAATAAATGAGTATAGACAATGTCAAATATACAGATTAAAGAGTTTTTATTGCCTAAATCTGTAAACACATTTGTTCTGAAACAAATTAAGTCACTGTCTTTGAAATAAACCTCACCAAAATGTATACATGGTCATATAGCAGCAGTCTGTTGTAGGCGTTTTTGGGAGGCTTCATAAGTAACCCATGAGATATGAAGGTTGTCACATACCCTTACACAGAAATGCAAGGTTATTTACAGATGGAAAAGATAAATGAACACTTATTTCATAAAAATCTAATTGAAATGTGCAATATAATTCTCAAAAATAAATAAATATGTTAATTTAACAACAATCTATTATAGGCGTTTTTTATATTTTTCATAAATAACCCATGAGAGATGATGGCTGTCACACACCCTTACACATAAATCCCAGGTTATTTACAGATTAAAAGCATACATTAACACTTTTGAAAAACAAATCTCATTAGAATGTGCAATATAATACCAAAAACAGATAAATATTCTCATATAAAAGCAACCTGTAATAGGCGTTTTCAGAATATGTCATAAGTAACCCATGAGGTATGAGGGTGTCACACACCCTAACACATAAGTGCAAGGTTATTTACAGATTGAAAGGATAAATGGTCCAGAGGAAGGAGCCTTTCTTTTCCTCCTTAGTGGTGGTTGGGCTTCAGACTGGTCACCTCTACAATACACACAAAGAAAAAAAAAAACAGTCATTTCCTGTACATGTAAAGCAACAAAATTGGGTGTGCGCTTTCAGCATCTGGCTGTCCAACACTGTTCATATGCAAATATTTGACCACTTTAGGAGTGGCATCATATATACACCTGTGTGCGTATGTATTGTGTAAAATAACTATTATAGCATCATATCCAACCATGCAGTGACAATGAAACTTTTCCTCAAAAACGTTATCAACAATACAGTTCATATTAGGCCCATCATTTCAAGTTATATCAGTGCAAGCATACACCCAACAACAATGCTGGAGTGTCTGCACTATCCAAAACACTGCTACAATACAGATGAAATGTTCAGGAAGGGGAGTGAAGACTGGACACACACACACACACACACAGTAGCCTTCATTTGGTTCAGTAAATTAGGCATGGCTACTACAGTAGTAGGCTATAGCTTTCACGTCAACAACGGACTGCTCAACATCTGAAATCATTTCAGACAGCCCACAAAACATAACCCCTAACACTAAACGAGGTAAAAGCAAGTAACCAAAACGGTTTATCATAAGCTTATTAGTTACACATCATCATGTAGGCCTACGTTTGCAAAACTACGACTGTCACCACTTGTCACTCGGTATGTCTGCCTGTCAAGCCTTGAATCTGTCACTTCTACTTACAAATGCGACTCGCGGGAGATGCTATACTTCAGGCAGATGGGATTTGCTTTTCCAATAAGGGTTACACTCGGATGTCACTGTATGTTTATACTAAATTGAAATTGTCAAAACTTTCCCGCTATTTCGCCATCTATTTCGCTATCAAACGTATAACAAACTTACCTCAGACCAGACGAAGCAGCAGCAGCAGCAGGAGGAGGAGGCGGGATGTTCTCGTCTTCACTGCTCTCACTAAAACTTGACTCGGCGTCAACTTCTTCCTCGGCCTGGATGTCGTCCCACATAGACAAAACATCTTCCACGCTAAAAGCTTTACGTCCACGATTCATTTTCAATATTGTTTTGAGTGGATTAATGAATGAGTGGAGAGTTGATGGGTGGATAATGATAATGATATACAGCAGCCAGGACCAATACAAGCGACAAAGCTATGCTAACCGCGCCCTCTTTTGTCGCCTACTTCACTAGTCAGGAAACTCCTGCTCTGATCTACAAAAGTGTTTCCTGTGGATTGTCCACTTCCTGGATATGGTACATGTACTATCCTACAGTAATACAGATCAGTGGTCTGTCATATGAATGAATGGCGTCGTTTGTTTTGGTTTGTCCACGCTGTTTCATGTGGCAATAAAATGACATCTGTAGCTTTTCGCTGCCGCGAATTCAAGTCATAACATTCTAACAACATTCCGGTCGTGGTATTGTTTATGTTTTGTTTAAATAATGATAGTTTTATTTCTACTGCACCTAACCACACATACATGGAATCAAAATGAAGCCTGAAGTGTACTCTGTTGAAATATTCAAGAATGACTTCCTGATTAGGCGTTGCCTTTTAAACAAACGTATCAGAGTGACGTCAGTCACATTTTGACGCGTCGGCGCGTCAATTGAGTTCTAAGGGTTAATGGACAAAACGTTCTTTTGTTGCATTTATGTATATAAGTTTATTGCATTTATGAATGTATGTTGCTAGTGTTATTAACACACAGTGGATTTAGTGCATGTTGGTACGGGGCAATGATATTTTGTGTTCTGGTTATTGTGCCTTTTGTTTCAGTTAGAAGAACTCACCGGTGAGTAGGACAGGTATCTGTGTTAAGAATATTGTCATGAACAGGGTGAAAAGTGTTTCAGTGTGAAATAATTGTTTGAAGCTTTAATTAAATAATACATTTCATTTAATATAACTCTTTCCTATGGTTGGTTCCACCTGTTACACTTCGTAGCTAGTAACCTTAGACTAACAAAACTATTTCCCTTCTCGCTGAATTTGCATATGATTAACCTGATTATTGGAAATTAGCGGTGTGAACATTTTTATTGAAAAGTTGTATTCTTTCCCCCAAACATTTAGCTAGGACCACACTCGCTCCTAATGCCCAATTGACGTCAACTAGACTGCGCCATGAGCTGGAGATGGCCAGGCAGAAATTGGACTGGCAGCAGGAGATGCTGAAAGACATGACTATTTGAGAGCGACTTCCTGAGGGAACAACTGGCTATGAGTAAGTCAATTTGCCATATTTGACAATACACTTGGGAACTTGAAACCTTTTCGTGCCAGCCCATACGTGCCCTCATGGTCTAATACCGTGTGCTTATAATCTCTAATGCTAAGTACATAAAGTTAACATTGTGTTGCTGTATGCGTTACTGATGATGTAAGTGCATAATTGTATTTTCCTGCTAGCATTACTCTCTTCGTGTTTTTGTTGATTGACACTAGTGGTTTCATACTAGTCATTTCCTCACGTACGTTTGTATCGACCTGTTCTTGTTTGAACTCAGAAAACTATCTTCCAAAGACCATCACACTTACTAGTGTGCCACCCACATGCCTATATTTTCCACTAATCATCCTCTGTCATTGTCTGTTTGTAGCAGCAAGAAAAAAGGACAAGGGCAGTCCACCAGAGGCGAAGAAAAGTCAGTCGCAGAAAACCGACTCAAGCGCTTCATCCAAGTCAGGGCCTGATTCCTCCGACGCGTCATCCGACTCTTCCTCCACGGAGGAGCTCTCTAGTTTTACACAGAGGTGTAAGGATGCCATAGAGGGGGACGAAAGCATTGTAACCAAATTAAAAGCATATAAAGAGTCTGGCAAACTTTTGGCAATAAATAAAAAAAAAAACTAGCTGATCCCCTTATTTAAAGTTCCATTGTTGCTGTTGTGTTTAGCATATTAGAATGCATGTTTAAATGTGAATTTATTGTTAGTGTAGTTTTTTAAATAAATGTTTTCCAATTTTCCATTCCCTCGATGCTGTGTTGTGTGTTTTTGCCATTGATATGTTTAACCATCTAACGTTTGAGGTCATTTTTGGAGTTGTTGCTGCAGAAGTGTTGACTAATGGTATGTCCCTCAGTAACAGGCCATTTGTAAATGCTTATAAAGTATAGACAGTCTCAACTTTATATCAACCCATGCATAACACTTTACTAATGATAAGTAAATGGTTTCTATAGTGTATGTTCCTCAGTCACGGGCCTTTTGTAAATGCTTATAAAGTATAGACAGTGGCAACTTTATATTAACCCATGCAAAACACTTTACTAATGGTTAGTAAATGGTTTCTATAGTATGTTCCTCAGTTACTGGCCATTTGTAAATGCGTATAAAGTATAGACAGTGCCCACTTCATATCAACCCATGCGAAACACGTTACTAATGGTAAGTAAATGGTTTCTAAAAACCTATATTAAGCATAAACTAAGGTGTTACATGTGCTCACATATATTATTTCACGTATGAATTGGACGATAGCTTATGCATGACAAAGATTATTCATGATGACTCATAAATGGTGAGCAGACCATCAGCACATACCTTATAAAGGCTATTATGAAGCATTACTAACTCATTGAAACTTGCTTGCTTAATCATTTGTAAATTATTTACAAAATGTGAGCAGACCATTATTATATACCTTATTGATGATCTTATAAATAATTAGAAAATGGTTTGAAAAATGTTCATACACACATGACTACTCGTTTACAAATAGCTTACTAATGTCCTTATAAATGATCTTTTAGATCGTTAGAAAATCATTTGAAACATGTTCATAAACACATCTGTACTCATTTCAAAACAGCTTACTCATGTCCTTATATATGATATTATAGATCATTAGAAAAGCATTTGAAAAATGTTTGTAAATACATTAATACTCATTTATAAATTGCTAACTAATGTCCTTATAAAAAACTCTTATAGATCATTAGAAAACAGGTTCATAAATACATTACTACTCATTTACAAATACATTACTAAGGTTTGTAAATGTTGGGGTAACGATTTGTAAATGATAAACAAACTATGAACAAATGCTTCATAAATGGTTTATTACGGAGGGTTATTATAAAGTGTTACCAATTATTCTATAGAAATAAATCCTTCCACACACCAAGCCAGTCCTGCTGAACTTTGGAAATCCTATACAGTGCTGAGGTCATGCCAGTGAAGCTTGACTGAATGTGAATTAGTATGTGAGAGAGAGGAGGAGGAGGAGAGGGAAAAGGGCAACGAGGAAGAGAAAGACTGTGTGACTGTAGCAAGATGGCAGATGGCAAAGGCAGCCTATGCAAACAGCTCGCTCCAGCACAACCACCCGGCGCGCTGAAGCCCTTAATGGAGGCTGGATTGAAAAGTCTATACCATCACTCATATTCCTCCTAGGCCAGAACA
>NC_137920.1:36075424-36125424 GCF_963457725.1 Sprattus sprattus
CCTGCGTAACTGCCGCTCTGCTGTGCTGTGTGAAAGTGAGGTGGGCCGCGGAGAGCTACACGCTCCGGTATCTGGATCACAGAGCCCCCGTAATGTGGGCCACTTGCCAAAGTGTTTAATGTTTACAGACAAAGAGTTTGGTGTAGGAGAACACACGGGGAGAGTATGTACTGGCACACAGAGAGCACACAAATACACAGAGCATAAAGGAAACGCACACACACACACAAACACACACACACTTCCACTTACGCACAATACACATAAAGAAAACAAACACACACACCCCTTAACGTACCCCCCTACCCCCCCCCCCCCCCCCCCCCCCCCCCCCCCCCACACACACACACACACACGCACACACACCTCCACTTACACAAAATAAAATGAACAAAACAAGAACAAAAGAGATGTAAACAAAGGGCAGAGGGGGAGGTGTGACCATGCAGAGAACAAGATAGAAATTACAAGCATATACACATTCAGTAAAACAAAGAACTAAAAACATGAATGAAGACAATGTACACCAACAAACACACACACACACACACACACACACACACACACACACACTCCTCCACTTACACATGATACAATGAGGAACAAAAGATAGATCTGGATCACACAGGGGTGATTCATTTGGCGACTCGCTAAGGTGTTTTGTAGGCAGAGGGGAAGGCGTGCAAGAGCATGCAGAGACAGAGAGACTGTGTACAAGCACACACACACATACACACACACACACACACACACACACACACACACACACACACACACACACACACACACACACACACATACAAATAAACATACACACACACACACACACATACACCCACACACAGTGAATTGGCAAAGCACCAAAACAGTTCAACCTGACATGTCCTACAGAAATACACACTCAGGTTCTCATTATCAGTGACACTAAAAGGCCCCTGTTCAGTCTCCCAGCTCCCTCCAGAGTGTCAGTGCAGACATGGTGACACCTAAGACTTGGACATTTCAGCCCTCACAACACAGTTCTGAGATCAGCACCAGGGAGAGACAGAGAGAGTGAGAGAGACAGGGGGAGGGAGAGGAGGTAGAGAAAGAGACAAATAGAAGGAAGGCGTCCAGGAAGAGAACGCGGGAGCCAAAAGAGAATGACTGAGCGGAATCAACTCAGTAAAACAATTATCTTCATCAAGCCCGGTTCAGGCAGAGGACAACAGCAGAGTTGTGTGCATTCACTCCAATAACTCCAATCCGGCCTGAAACCTGCTCCAGGTGAGGTCCCGGGCCAGCAGATGAGGCAGCAGTCGTGACCCTGTGACCTCCTGCTGATTGCAGGGACGCAGGCTGCTGACACACAGCTCTCCAGGTGGAACTACATGTGGTCAAGCGGGACTGGGGAATAAGTTCACTGAGATAACAGTACTGTGGTGTTTGCATGCGGAATCTGGTACGGAGCTCCAAGGTTAGGATTAAATCTATAGGTGTTTAGAGACTTAGCTGAAAAAGAGATATGGAAACACCGTTATCAGGGAGGTGAGGGGCTAAGGGAGTGTAGTATTCAGTATTCAGTGCGACACAGCAGGAGCACTTGATACAACTGATTAGGGGGGCATTTCTCAAGGGCGTCCTTGTGCAACAACCATGGAACTGAGAGCAGGAGAGAATGTTCAAAATTATAGGTAGTTTCTATCAATTCACATTTCATGTTTGAGGACGGAGCTCAGGTAGGGGAATCAGGTGTGGTGCTGTTAAGTCATTATGAAACCTGCAGCAAGAGTGAACACATGTGGTAAGACTGAGCACCCTAAACCCAGACCATGACTCCTCAGAGTGTAAGACTAGGCACCCTAAACCCAGACCATGACTCCTCAGAGTGTAAGACTGAGCACCCTAAACCCAGACCATGACTCCTCAGAGTGTAAAACTAGGCACCCTAAACCCAGACCATGACTCCTCAGAGTGTAAAACTAGGCACCCTAAACCCAGACCATGACTCCTCAGAGTGTAAGACTGAGCACCCTAAACCCAGACCATGACTCCTCTGAGTGTAAGACTAGGCACCCTAAAACTAGACCATGACTCCTCAGAGTGTAAGACTGAGCACCCTAAACCCAGACCATGACTTCTCAGCGTGTAAGACTGAGCACCCTAAACCTAGACCATGACTCCTTACAGTGTAAGCGTGTGAGATAATGCAGCCTCAGCCTCAGGCTCATCCTCATGTCCTCAGATGCTCAATGCTCAAGGCAGTGCTGGTAGGTTGAGAGGTGTGGTGGTGGTTAGCAAACTACCGCAATAGAAATGCCTGCACTTAGTGTGGATAACACTGTTCCTGAACATCTTCCCGGCTGCAGAGTTTGGTTTCGACCTTATGTATGTATTATCAGGAATATATTAACACTTATACCTTGGTGACAGGAAATATTATTTTCTGATTGGCTGGCAGGTGACCCCATATTCCTCTATAAAGGGACACCTAAAGTTTAATCACTGTTCTCAATGCTCTGGAAACTTTGCATGGTAACTATAACAACCACAGTTAATAACGTTTGATTGAAAGGTGCCAATGTTGCTGAGTCATTGAGTTCTCTGCCTCATCCAATATTTTTGTATAACAGGACACCTCGGCAGCCATTATCACTTACATCTCTCTAGAGACAGCCATAATGACATGTGGACTAAATATAGGTGGAAATGAATATAATATTAATAGCATTTGACATTTCTAAGCCAACACCCACACCTTCCGAAGGTGAGCCTTAAAGGAAGATAGAAAGTGTTTGGCTTCAAGTAGAGGGGAAAGTGGAGGGGTGGATCTTCCAACGCACCTCCAGTCCTTTTCCATGAGTTATATGTAGACTGAACTGAACTCGCTGGTGTGTTAATCACGTCTGGTCCCAAGAGACTAATTGCAACCCAAATACAGCTCCCTCGAACCAGCTGATCAGGCTAATTAAGGCCCTCAGTTGTATTACTACAGTAGCAGCAGTAGTACCGCAGAGTCTTACAATCAGATGTTTGATTTGGATGGTAACTAAAACCAGCGGCGATGTAGATGTCTCAGATACCCTGGGGCTATATTCTCTAACTCCAGAGTGTAATCAGGCTGATCCACTCTTTTGGAACTGCTACAGGGCTACTGGTTGGAAATAAAAAACTTGTGAGAAGTGACGTGAGATCCCCAAAGATAAATGTAAAGGGTCTTTCAGAGATCTAGGCAAAGTGCCTGGAAGGTGTTTTGGAAGTGGTCCCATTCATTCATTCATTCATTCAATCATTCACTTATTCACTCATTCATCCAATCATCCATTCATTCATTCATTCATTCATTCATTTGGAATAGTGTGACTAACTTCCACTTTCCGGGACAATCTGGGCAGCGGGATTCTCTGGGAATTTCACACTGGCCAGTCGTCCCATCTCTGACAGCTACGGAGAGAGAGGACATCTTAGTCTCGTAGAGTCAACCTCATAAAGATGCATGATGGTGTCACAGGGGCAACATGGCTGAATTTGATGGAGATAGATGACCTCACTCCCACTGCCTTCATGATGCATTATGCACTGGTTGTTATAACTGTGGAGCTAAGATGAAACAGACGAACATAATACATTAATCAAGACAAACTATATTCCGTAGTTGTCGCAACACACCGTGAGCTAGACGAGGGAGTGCTATGTTGTGGAAAATGAGAATCTCAACAGCATCTAATATTAGACCTTGTGTTGTCACATCATCCATATAACATGTTTCACAGAGCACGCAGATAGATCTCACTTTCAAGGTACCTGCCCTGTATGGAGAGCGAAATTAACCAGTCCAAGGAAAGACAAAGAAAGAGAGAAAGAAAGAGAGAGAAAGAGAGTAAGAGAGCGAGAAAGAGAGAAAGTGAGTTCCCAAATGATTTACTCCACCGAGGGAATCCTCGTACTCATTGGGACCGCAGTCATCACATTAATTGCTCCATTGGGTTGGCTAACAGGCCTCTCAGTAGGCAGGGGCGGCCAAGAGAGGAGGCTGGGGGAATGCACCACTACTACATCACGGAGCTCCTCTCCGACTGCCTCTCATTTCCCTAATGGAAGACAGAGAGAGGACTCCTACAGTCCCCACAGTGCCTGCACACAGCTCTGGGAGAAAGACATTGTGTATGCGACTCCACTACTAAAGCAGTGACAATTAAAAGTGTCTGGGCTTAACTACATTTATATATGTGTATATACTGTATATATATATATATATATATATATATATATATATATGTAAGTCCAGTTGATTGAGACAATGAGAATAATAATGTAACAGGAAAAAAATGATGAACTGAAAGGGTTTTATATATACAGTATACAGTATATATAAAACCCTTTCGGTTCATCATTTTTTTCCTGTTACATTATTATTTTTATTGTCACACTCAACTGGGTTTACTTATATATATATATAAGTAAACCCAGTTGAGTGTGACAATAAAAATAATAATGTAACGGGAAAAAAATATTAACCGAAAAGGCCGATGAAGACACGTTTGCTGCATGTTGGCCTCCGAACTCCGACTCTGAAGTGAGAATCATGTTTGATCGCCGTGCCAGTGCTCGCCCCCTTCGTTCCTCCATCATTACACAGGACCTTCCCTCTCACATACACAAGAGTACAAACTGCACGCTGAACAAAAGGCAGCAAAATAATAATAAAGGGAACTTGTTTTGCACAGGAAGCGTTAAGTGGGAAGTAGATGCAACTGGTGTGCCTTCAGGGCACTGGCTACGCCAACGGGTGCAGAGGAGGAAGAAGAAGGAGGAGGAAAAAATATGTCTGCATCAACTTGGCCTGGAGAGAATAATTGATGGTATGATTAAAGCACAGCAGTGGACTGCGAGGCCTGGGTCCTGGCATGCGGGCAGAGCCATAAAGTGGAGGAATGGAGTGGAAATGTGAGTTGACTTTAGACCTCATTGAATCTTGTCTCCCACCCTGTGCGCCCGCCACAGCGTGCTTAATTTGTTTTTATAGGGGCACAGGCTGCATTTATTTCCTCACATTAAGGGAATGTGCTCCACAAATCACGGAGTGTGAGCCCCATCTCTCACATCCCAGCGTTTTTCTTTTACGCAAGCTAGCGTCTACAGGCGGCCGATGTATCACGCTTGAAGGGCAGAACTGTTCCCCACAAACACACATGCGTATAACCATGGGAATCCGATTCTATTTGAAGAGCATCAGAAAAAAACTACAAGCACACACAGGCAACAATTTGTATGATAATGCCAGTCGATAAATAGAAAAAGAATAGATAGTATTAGATAAAGTAAATAGGGCTACATCTGACAAAAGGTCCAAAGAGCTAACCAACCTCTCCCTGCTGCCATGCTGTTCTGTAGAATCTGCTCCACCCGCACGGCCATTGATAGAGATTATTTCCCAACACTGTTAATGACTTAAGAATATAATAATCAAGTGCCTTGTATTAATATATTCCTTGTATGAATCATGTGCTTATGAAAGCAGGAGCATGGCTTTTCTCACTGTGTGTGTAACTAGAATATTAGGTGCCACAAAGTCTGCATATGAACAAGAGCATGTTTAGACCAGAGGAGATAAGAAAGGAACTGTGCTTCTTCCGACCTTGTGCAAAACTGCCATCCTTGCAAGACAGGGAGCCTCGGACGTGAGAAATCCACCACGTGGTTATCCCTGCTGAAAGCTAAACTTCTGACTATATAAACCTTGTGCGAAGGGTTTATCATTGCCTTCACTTTCACTTCACTTGTGCTGGGAGGGGAGCCTGATTGCAATTTTCTTTGTTTGTTTGTCTAATAAATATACTTTCATGCAGCTCCGGAGTCCTGAGGTAACTAGGGTGAATTTTCACCTATCAGCCATGTTGGACACGTTCTGGGTGATGGCCTGAATGCACTCCACCAGTCCTGCTGGCTGCATCCTGAGAGGTCAAAAAACAAAGCACACACACACACACACACACACACACACACACACACACACACACACACACACACACACACACACACACACACACACACACACACACACACACACACACACACACACACACACACACACACACACACACACACACACAAACAAACATAAATATCAACTACCAAGGAGATGTCACACAGGGCCGCTGCTATGTTCATGCAGGGCACACACTGTGCGTAGGAGACCAAGAGCACTAAGAAGCACCAAAAATAAATACATTCATATAAATCTAAATGGATAATAATAATCAACTGCCTACTATACTTATTCTTATATTTGACCACAGTAATAACATGAAGGATTGCGGTGTCCCCTCCTCTCTCCCTGTGGTTTGTTTTGATTGCACCTGACAACCCTCACAGTGACCATAAGAAGGCTAAAGACTACAATTTATGAAGGAAAATTGTGGAAAGGTAGACAGATACAGGAAAAGATTCAGGATGACTCTCTTGAATGTATGTCTGAATGTGTCAATACTTAAATTATTGGAACTTTAGCCTACTACACAATGCAAGCATACCGGGAAAGAAACATCCAAGTTTAGCTAGCTAATGTAAGCAAGCTAAATATCTTATAGGCTAAATCTAACATTGAGACAAATGTGCTATTTGAAATTCCTATGGAATAAAGAAGAGAATATCTATAGCCTGTAAGAGGAAGGCCTCATATACTGTATTTATTTATTTCTGTTGCATCCACATTTGCGTGACCTGTTTTATGTTATTGGTTTATATAATTTGTGCACAGAGCTTCACATTATTACTAAGAAATATTATAACTAATGTTTGGAGGATGGAATTAATTTCCTGTGTGCAGATTAAACGACTCCAGCGAGGCACAAACTCTGCTTCAGGACTCAGGTTAAACCAGTGAGTCAACTGTGTGGGCTGCTGGCAGAGATGGGGAGAGATGCACACATGCATGTATAACTTAAAGGCCCTGGGAGACGTGTACTCTGGCCTGGCTGAGGTCCGAGAGGTCGTCCAGGTTACTCAGGCACTTGGGGGCATAGAACACACCCACGCACATACAAAAAAAGGCCTGACCCCAAACTTCTAAGGTCCTTCAGTTCATAAAGTACATCAAGTTCACATGTGTCCGTCTTACATAATTAGCTAAACAAACTGAGGCAACAAACAGGCGACGGGTTAAAGTTATGGGAGACTTATGCGTTGAGTAGACCCTGAGGAAATCTAATCAGTCAGCCGGACTGCAGAGAAACACCGGTAAGCAGTTTCAAAAGCACTGCATCATGACTCCAGAGCAGAGCTAAGCATACCTGGAAGCAAAATACAACGCACCTGAAAGCACAGTGAATTCCCTGCAGCAAATAAATTGATCTGCAACTCAATACGCGCGTGTTACGGACGCTCATATTTTTGATGTTTATTTCTAGCACCCCCTGCTGGGGCAGTTATTGCTTTCACCCTTTTTGTCCGTCTTTTCCAGGCTGATTGCTGTGTCTATCAGGCGCACCTGGCGTTCCCTATTTAAGAGCCCAGTTCCCACCTGAGCGCTCTCTCTCAACCACCAACGGAAGGATTGCGTGTCTGGTCTCGGCTTCGCCACCGCCTCCGTTAAACCTTTTCAAATTCGCTCTCCTGCGTGAGAGCTTACCTTTTTTTGGCCTTCGGGTCTTTTGGTCTTGTGCGGGAATTAATAAATACCCCTGGTTAACTCTACCTCTCGCCTGGACCTCAATTCTTTGTTTAGTGCCCAAGGTGGGCCGTAACAGGAATTGATTGGGGGCTCAATCCGTGTCTTCTGACTTAGTTGTCATAAGATTTTTGAATTCGGCCTTTTCTAGTCTCGTCTCGTCGTAACTTAAATAGATTTTTGCGAGTGTACGGAACAAGGTAAGTGCATCCCGTTTAAGTAGAGTTCTACAGGAAGACCGACCTGTTTTTCCACCTTTTTTCGGGCAATATCTGAGGAGGGGGCTTTCGAGGCCCCGAGCTCAGTACGGCCAGAAGACTAGGTTCAGGTATAGAGTTTCCAGTTTAGGGAGGGGGAACTCTGCTGATCCGGTTAAATGCACTGTTCTGGTTACACTGCGTGTTCTGATTTGTTGCTGTGACTTGACTGACTTTTTGCGTGTTTTACGCTTTGTTGTAAAATTTCCGCGTTGCCCTTGGTAGCGCTTTGTTAAGGGGTTTTTGAGCGTTGCATTTTTGTGTGACGACTACGTTACATTGCTCTGCAGTGTTGTGTTTGTGCGCTGCTTGGTCAAGTTTCACCATAGCTTGATTTGCGGTACACTTCACCAGTGGTTTTAACGCCACTTCCTTAAGCTTTGCTTAATTCAGTAGCTACGGGCTGCTTCCGAAATCGTTTAGATTTCCCGTGTGTCGTTTGCGGGCGCACTTCTAGAGAACATTGGTCTAACCTAGGGTTAAATCATATTTTGTAAAAGGTAATTCAGTGTACGTGATGGCGTCTGTAAAAGAGTTTATTGAGAAACCTGATGTGGCGTTACTGAAACAGTTAACGAAGGATCAGCTGGTCGAGGTAGCCGCTCATTATAGTATTACTCTTAATTACGATGTACGGCGTAAAAAGCATACCACATTGAGTGCCTTAATTACTGGTCTAGTTGAGGAAGGGATCATTCCTAGATTAGATGAACCACTTGAGGATCCGGAGGGGTCGGATGATGCGTCTGAGGTACCGCCCACTGGAGCTGTCGGAGGCGAACCTCCAACTCCAAAAACTACTGCTGTCACAACTCCTAAAACTCAGAAAACTCGGGTAGCTTCTAAAACTCCCGTTCGTAGCAAGCAGGATCACGACCACACAATGCAAGAGCTGCGACTGCGTAAAGAGCTAGAGGAGTTAGAAGTTCAGAAGGAGGAGTTGCGGTTTCGCGCTCGTAAGGAAGAGCTCGCCTCGCACTATGAAATTGCTAAATTACAACTGGATGCTAGAAGGGAAGGCTTCGAATTTCCCATGCATCAGGCGTTCGATGTTGCAAAACATATTAAACTGGTCCCTCCGTTCAGCGAACGGGAAGTGGACCGTTACTTTGTCCACTTCGAGCGCGTCGCGACTTCGTTGTCTTGGCCCAGGTTTGCTTGGCCGCTCCTCCTCCAATGTGTGTTGGTAGGGAGGGCACAGCAGGTCTACTCATCACTTTCGGTAGAACAGAGTGCAGTCTATGAGGGAGTAAAAAGCGCCATCCTGCGAGCGTATGAGCTAGTACCCGAAGCCTATCGGTTGCGCTTCAGAGACTTTCGCAAAGCCGATAAACAGACTTTCGTGGAATTCGCTCGAGAGAAAGAGCAGCTTTTTAAACGATGGTGCGCTGCACAGAACGTGGGTGATTACGAGCAACTCTGTCAGCTAGTCCTGATCGAGGAATTTAAAAACTGTCTCCCCGACACCGTTGCTATGTATGTCAACGAACAAAGAGCTACGACCCTTGAGAAAGCCGCTGTTTTAGCGGACGAGTTCGTGCTCACGCATAAAGTAGGGATGCGCGACCGGCTGCGGAAGACTGAGACCTCGCACAGAGTAAGCTCGCTGTCTGGGGGTAGCCCACGCCAAACTGATCGTTTCCAGAGTCCGAGCTCCGACGTTAAGTGCAATTACTGCAAGAAACCTGGTCACCTAGTGGTGGACTGTCTGACCCTCAAAAGGAGAAACGCCAAGGGTACAGGGTTGATTGTCACTGAGCGAAAAACTTTACCGTCTGCGAGCAAGGGTGTCGAGAGTGATCAGTCGGAGGGTTACAAGCCATTCGTGCGCTTGGGCTACGTTTCGCTTTTAGGCAGCGGTAAACCAAAACCTGTCAGGATTCTTCGCGATACAGGCGCTAGCCAATCGATGCTACTAGAGGGAGTACTGCCCTTATCTAACAAGACTGCACTAGGGAGTAGCGTATTGGTACGTGGTATTGGTATGACTTTCATTCCAGTTCCTCTTCACAAAATCCAGCTCGAGTCTGACCTTGTCTCCGACTGCGTCGTAGTGGGAGTACGACCGTCTTTGCCAGTGCCAGGCATCGATTTCCTTCTCGGCAACGATATTGCGGGTGGGGATATTTGGGGAAAGTCTGCTAAGTTACCCGAGGTCGTTTCTGTACCACTGTCCTCTAACCGGGACGAGTGCGGTAAACTGTTCCCGAGTGTTTTCCCGTCTTGCGCTATCACCCGTTCGATGTCCAAGCAAACAGACGCGACCGGTGCCAATGTCTTTGATGATTTACAGAACACCTCTCTGGCAGATCTCAATTTGGCCCCGTCAAAAGTAACTGTTAAATCTAACATTCCTCAGTCCGTGCCGTCTACTGTAAGCGGTGATACGAAAAGTCATCAGTTGACTCAAACTGCTAAAGTTCCGATTTCCAGAGCGGAATTGGTTGAAGCCCAAACGAAGGATGTTACGCTCGCTTCGTCTATTGCGTCGGCTTATCCTTCCCTTGATCTTGTGTCGCAGCCTCAAGGCTACTTCTTTCGCGACGGGGTTCTGATGCGAAAATGGAAGCCTCGCAACGTCCCAGATGATTGGCAGGTAGTGTCGCAAATCGTCGTGCCTACTGGTTATCGAGGGGAAATACTCAAATTAGCCCACGACGCTGCTGCAGGACACTTAGGTGTCACTAAGACATATGATCGCGTCCTGCGTCATTTTCATTGGCCTGGACTTAAGAGAGACGTTCGGCATTTCTGTAAAACGTGCCATATTTGTCAGCTCATAGGCAAGCCGAATCAAAAGATTCCTCCCGCTCCGCTGTTTCCGATCCCTGTGATCAATGATCCATTTGAGCACATAATCATCGATTGCGTAGGTCCTCTCCCACGTTCCACTAGTGGTTACCTCTATCTGTTCACTATTATGTGTGCTAATACCCGCTTTCCGGAGGCCGTGCCTCTGCGGAAAATAACAACTAGAGCCGTGGTGCAAGCCATGATTAAGTTCTTTTCGCTCGTCGGACTGCCCAGGGTGGTACAAAGCGACAGGGGAACTAACTTTACTTCTCGTGTTTTCGCCCGAGTTCTCAAACAGCTCAAGATCGAGCACAACGTTTCCAGTGCATTCCATCCCGAAAGCCAGGGAGCATTGGAGAGGTATCACCAAACGTTTAAGTCAATGCTCAAGGCTTACTGTCTTGAACTAGGGGCGAGCTGGGAGGAGGGAGTTCCCTGGTTGCTACTGGCTTCGAGAGAAGTGGTCCAGGAGTCCACTGGTTTCAGCCCGGCTGAGCTAGTGTTCTGCCACACGCCCCGCGGCCCGCTGGCCGTTCCCAAAGAGGCCTGGTTAAATGAGTCCAACCCCCGAAGTGTGCTAGATCACGTCGGTGACATTCGGTCACGTTTGTTTACTGCGCGTGAAATGGCGAAAACGCACCTCCGAGGTGCGCAATCAAAAATGAAAAGGTGGTACGACGTCAAAGCGAAAGAACGCGTGTTTAAGCCGGGTGACAAGGTGCTCGTGTTGCTCCCTGTCCCTGGTTCCTCCTTGCAAACTCGTTTTAGCGGTCCATACACCGTCGAACGGAAAGTGTCTGATCGTGATTACGTGATCCAAACACCAGATCGACGCCAAAGCTCCCGTATGTGTCATGTAAACATGCTAAAACCGTACTTCGAGCGAGAAAGCGATACTGCGGCGCTCTCCGGGGTCCTGAACCCGGATCCTCCGCCTCCTAAAGTAACACCTGTTATGTTGTCGTCTTTGGTGGGAACCGAAGAAGATGACATAACAGACCCGAGTAGGTCTGTCCCTGTGGGCAGGCTTAGCAACTCTGAAATGCTTGCAAAACTCCCAGAGTTTTTGTCATATCTGTCGCCTAGTGAGAGTGAGGATGTCCAGCGGCTTATATGTGCTTTCGGAAATCTTTTCGGTGACGTACCGTCGCAAACGAATGTGCTCGAGCATGACATCGATGTTGGGTCAACTCCGCCGATAAAACAACATCCCTATCGGGTTAACCCAACGAAAAGGGCACTTCTGCAACGTGAAGTCGAGTACATGTTGAGCCATAACATAGCTGAACCCAGCACTAGTGCCTGGAGTTCCCCTTGCTTGCTCGTAGGTAAGTCAGATGGTTCTCTGCGCTTCTGCACGGACTATCGTCGAGTTAATTCTGTAACTAGGCCAGATTGTTTCCCTCTGCCTCGTGCGGATGACTGTGTAGACAGGGTGGGGGCTGCTGTCTATGTCAGTAAGTTCGACATGCTTAAAGGTTACTGGCAAGTCCCGTTAACCGCGCGCGCCAGAGAAATCTCCGCGTTTGTAACTCCCGACGCATTCCTAAGTTATCGCGTCATGGCGTTCGGAATGCGAAACGCTCCTGCGACCTTCCAGAGGCTCGTGAATATTGTGTTAAGTGGCATGTCTGGTTGTGAAGCCTATCTTGATGACATCGTGTTGTACAGTCAGACATGGTCGCTACACATGAGTCAAATGCGTGAGCTGTTCCAGCGGTTTTCCGATGCGAATCTCACACTGAACTTAGCAAAATGCGAGTTCGCGAAAGCAAAGATTACTTACTTAGGCCATGTAGTTGGTGGGGGTGAGGTTAGGCCAGTGGAGGCTAAAGTTTCAGCTATCCTGGGGTTCCCTGCGCCTGATGACCGACGCGGTCTGAGGCGGTTCTTAGGAATGGTAGGATACTACCGTAGCTTTTGCCAAAACTTTTCGTCCGTAGTCTCGCCTCTAACTGACTTACTCAGTCCTAAGGTTCCGTTTGTGTGGTCTAAAATGTGTCAATGTGCGTTTGAGACCGTAAAGGGTCTTCTCATTTCCGCACCCGTATTGCTAGCCCCCGACTTCAGTCGACCCTTTAACATCGCGGTCGATGCGAGTGACGTAGGTGCGGGCGCTGTCCTCCTTCAACGTGGTCCTGACGATGTCGAGCATCCCGTGTGCTACTTTTCTCGAAAGTTTAATCAACATCAGCGAGTATATTCTACTATTGAAAAGGAAGCACTTAGCCTCGTCCTCGCAATCCAACAGTTCGAGGTTTACCTCGGCTCGTCGTCGTATCCCATCACGGTCTACAGTGACCACGACCCGTTGCGCTTCCTCAACAAAATGCGCAACTCTAACCAACGCCTTATGCGTTGGAGCCTTATCCTCCAGCCATACGACCTCGAGATAGTGCATGTGCGCGGGGCAGATAACATCTTGGCTGATGCATTATCTCGTGGGCATTAGGTTGAGGGAAGGGGTTATTTCTTTTTGCTTCCTCTCTTGTGGTGTTTAGGCTTTGGTTATGGCCATTTGGGTTTATTCTCTTTAATTAAACCGTCCTTACGTGACGTGCCGGGAAAGTGTCCCGGGTAAACGCCTAATTTTTGTAAACATCTAAAACTTGTGTGTTTGAATGTGGATGTATTCCTCCTGTACCTGCAGCTAATTTATGTTGGCTAGAGCCACCATTTCGGTGAGAGGGTGTTACGGACGCTCATATTTTTGATGTTTATTTCTAGCACCCCCTGCTGGGGCAGTTATTGCTTTCACCCTTTTTGTCCGTCTTTTCCAGGCTGATTGCTGTGTCTATCAGGCGCACCTGGCGTTCCCTATTTAAGAGCCCAGTTCCCACCTGAGCGCTCTCTCTCAACCACCAACGGAAGGATTGCGTGTCTGGTCTCGGCTTCGCCACCGCCTCCATTAAACCTTTTCAAATTCGCTCTCCTGCGTGAGAGCTTACCTTTTTTTGGCCTTCGGGTCTTTTGGTCTTGTGCGGGAATTAATAAATACCCCTGGTTAACTCTACCTCTCGCCTGGACCTCAATTCCTTGTTTAGTGCCCAAGGTGGGCCGTAACAGGAATTGACAGGAATTGAGACGTGTACTCTGGCCTGGCTGAGGTCCGAGAGGTCGTACAGGTTACTCAGGCACTTGGGGGCATAGCACACACCCACGCACATACAAAAAAAGGCCTGACCCCAAACTTCTAAGGTCCTTCAGTTCATAAAGTACATCAAGTTCACATGTGTCCGTCTTACATAATTAGCTAAACAAACTGAGGCAACAAACAGGCGACGGGTTAAAGTTATGGGAGACTTATGCGTTGAGTAGACCCTGAGGAAATCTAATCAGTCAGCCGGACTGCAGAGAAACACCGGTAAGCAGTTTCAAAAGCACTGCATCATGACTCCAGAGCAGAGCTAAGCATACCTGGAAGCAAAATACAACGCACCTGAAAGCACAGTGAATTCCCTGCAGCAAATAAATTGATCTGCAACTCAATACGTGCGAGTCGATACGTGCTGTAATTTATCCAACAGGACGTTACGAGGCGACTAAACAGATTAGCACTGGCTAACGAGCCACTTCCTGTGAAACTTTCCCTCTCTCTGCTTCCCCCTTTACGTAAAACAAAGACACTAATTGTGAGGCACTTAGATGAAGCGTTAAATAGAAAAGGTCCCACACTGTCGATACAATTTCTGCCCTGGGATAAGACTAACTCCCCTGTGTTGCAAGCCAACTGAATGGCAAATGGAAGGACAGGAGGGAGAGGGGATGTTGGAGAGGGGCTTTTATAGAAGGGCTGGGAGATACTGGCCTTAAAAGGCCAATTTGACAGGAGAGCGTGAAGCGAGGCATTATGCTATGAGCTACAGGCCTGGGGTGACACAGGGTATGGCTAATGGGTAAGGCTCCAGCACCCCTGAGTGGAAACTCTTGTCTGGTGGGCAACTGAGAGAGTTAAACAGCTAAAATCCTCTCTCCCCCTCTTTATCGCTATCTCTGTCTCTGTGTGTTCTTTGTGTGTGTGTGTGTGTGTGTGTGTGTGTGTGTGTGTACACTTTGCATTAGCTCTCATGCAAAGGATTACCAGATGCAATGGCAATGACATTCATTGAAGCTGCAGTAATTCAATAAACAAAACAAGAGGAGATTTTACCAAATTCACGCTGACTACCAGTTTGAAGTCAGGGCCTTGTAGGAGAAGTCTACAAGAGGGGACTGAAACAAAAACTTGTGGCCCAGCTATTCAATTCATAATTTGACATTTTTGCTTCTGCTAATTGGACACACATGGAGATGCGTGTTAACATTTTTTAAAAACATGTATTTTTACACTTCCCAGGAGATATGTAACTAGTGGAAGATATGTACTACTGGAAAGGTCATATGCACACAAAGCATTTGAAATAAACATGCTATCATCCCAAGACGCCACTTTGCACGAGCTGTCTGTCTGGCTTTGCATGAGAACGAGGTTAGTTATTTTGATCACCACCATTTTTTAGCCCTGAGTGCACTATTAAAAAGCAGACAATCATTTTGTCCTCTCGGCACACATGGCCGGTCCGAGGAGCACCCGTCCTGACGGATGCCTCTCTGTCTTCAGGTCCGTGTCCTCTGCGTACGCAAGTCTGCCAAACGACATTGATTTCCCCTTTAGAAAGCCACTGGGTCCCACCGGCGGCGGGCTCCTTCTTTTATAACCATCTCCCTCCAGCGCCTCATTTCAGAGTGAAAATCCTTAATTATCATTTGAGTTGAACTAAATCCCCCTGGTAGTAGGAACTATTCAGCCCAGTCCCCCTTTCAACAGCTCTTCAAGAGAGTCCCCTCAAGTGGCCCACGGTGACCTTCCTAACAGCAGACTGTCAGGCAGGAGTGATCCCTGGGGAGGATACTCTGGGTCGTGCTGCCCGCTGAGGGTTGTGGCCTCTCTCTGAATGTCCCTGCCGCCACCATCACCCCACCCCCCACCCCACCCAATCCTCCCAGCCTGTCATCAGCAGCTGCCACAGGGGAGCAGAGAGAGGGGAAGAAGAAAGAGAGAGAGAGTAAGAGAAAGAGAGAGAGAGAGAATTACATAAGGAGAAAGATAGAGAGTTACGTATACAAAGAGAGAGAAGTAGTGAGGGAAGAAGAGCGACAGAGAGAGAGAGGAAGGAAAGTAGACAGTACAGTATGTGTGAGTGTGCGTGACAGAAAATGCATCCTGCATCGTGTTCAATGGTTGTGGTACCGTCAAGCCATTTAAACCCATCAACCAGCGCTTGAAAGTAACATTACCTAAATGTCAGATAATGGCAGATTGTGTGTGTGCGCAATAGCTGGTGACATTGTCTGTCAGGTACATGGAAATAAATGTCAAGCACTGAACTGAATGGCTCAGAAGGGGAGTAAGAACAAGCAGCAGCTTAAATAGACTGACAGTAACGCAAAGCTAGCTCCTTCGCTCGCTGCCGAGCATGGGCGCTAAAGGTTCCCTGTAATTAGCTTGCTGTCCAAAAAAGTGGGAGCAAGCTACTTGAGCTGTGAGTCTTAGACGACGACTTCAGTCTTAGCTGAAGGAAAGGGGGGGGGGGGGGGGGGGGGGACCGAGCCGAAAAGAGAGTTTTACCCCTTTGCTATAGTGTTCTGTAGCGCTCACTATACGGGGAGGGAGCTAATGCTGAGCCTTAATGTGATGGAGCTGCCTGAGGCACAGCCCGCTCTCACGGATGACCCACATCGCCCTGTGAGGAAGCTGAGAGATTGGGTGAAGAGAGCACTCTTGCTCTTTCTTGCTGTCTTTCCCTGTCTCATTCTCTCTCTCTCTCTCTCTGACTCTCCCTCTCCTTCTACCCAGTATCATACTCTTCCTATCTCTCTCTCTCATTCTCTTTCCCTCCCTCTCTCTCCCTCTTACCCTAGTTTGTACCTTGCTTTCTCTTTCCTCAAATTCCTCTGCCTTGCACAAATACTGGGCCTGCGGGCAAATCTCAGATATAGGCCGGGGATATTACGTCTCGTTGGCTCATGCGAAGGAGGGAGGGAGGGAGGGAGGCATATCACTGGCGCTGCGCTGCAAGTTGGGAAAGCAACAGCGATGTGGCCTTACTGCCGAGGAGCCCTGGCCATGTCAGGGAGTATCAGTGTAGCGTCGCCCAGCCAGACCTATAATGTCCCTGAGCAGGACTGCAGCTACGCTAACCACACAGAGATAGAGCTGTGCTTTAATCATGCTAAAATACAGCAAAGATGGCCAATCTGAAGGTGAAGGTTCATCTTTTACTGTTATTTCTGCTTTCAAAGTGCATCCATGTACATTATTAGTAGAAGTGGAACATGAAAACAGAAGAGATCCTTATAGTGATCATATTGATTGATTGGTGTTTTGTCAGCCAATAACGCTACTCAACTCATGCCTCAACAGCTTCATACCTGCACCAAACACAATGCGTAAAGTGTAGAATTCTAGTCTGCACTAAACAGTGAGAAATACAACTCATTAACAACAAACAGGTACAAACATCATTAAATTATTATACTTAATAAAATGATCTGATGTTGTGGGACAGTTGTGGGATTATCTGAGCAAACACAGCCCAAAGGTTTTGATTATCAGACTGTAGTGCATAAAAACAGACAATGAACCAAAATGACAAATCAAGACTCCATGAACCTGTGCTTGGCTTAGATATAGAACTAAGACTGGACGTGGTTCTTGAAGGTCTTCTGTGCTATGAAATCGTTTTTGAAAGACCGCAACTTGTGCAACTACACTTCAACGTACTGCACACTGGTACACAGAAACCGTTGCCAAGTGTGTCGTGCATAGGGCACAGAATTATACAATTTTTTTTCATTAACATTCCAAAATGGAATAATGCCAGATCTGGCGCCATGTCACACTCATTGCCTCCTGCTTATATTGGTGGAATTAGCTTGACAGGCTATTCCAAAGATATGTAATCTAAAATGTGTTTTGTGTGTTGGATCCACTCAACTAAATTGAATGCGAGGCCACACTTCACTTTAATTGATTAATTTGTTGTTTGGAACACCAAGACCCAGATTTGAGACAGGGGGGAAGTCTGGTGCTTTAATGGGTTTCTATGGGAGCAGCGAGAGAGGAGGAAGACATGGCTTGTCTCGCATGGCAACCGAGTCAGTCACAGAGCCAGCCTCCCCGCCAAGGCTACATTAATCCTGGACGCAGGGTGCCTCGTCAGGGGGCTCTGGCACTTGCTGTCTGCCCAATCAGGGAGCTCTGTCAGGGGCTTCGCTTTTGTGTTCTGCCATGGCACCCTATTAAAAAATGGGGCCTTAATTCTGGTTCACTTCCCAGGGGCTGGCTTCGATTTTTGCCATTACCTCAACTGAACCCTTCAAACCCATTCACTATGGGGTTTGCCAACCCTTCACAACACCCCCCCCCCCCCCCCCCCCCAACACACACACACACCCCTCCCATCTTCCACTGGAGGGAGGAGGAAGAAAAGCTAGGCTGTGGGTAAAGCACAGTCAGGGCCGTCAGTCTATCAGTCAGGGCAGGTCAGAGATGACCCACCTATATCTCCCCGTCTTAAGCCGGGGCCCTGACATGGTGCAATGGTGCGCGACCCCTCTTCCTGGAGATCCCATTGCCAGAGCTTGTTAAGGCTGGCAATAAAAAGCCAGCTTCCTGTAATTACCCCGATCCCGGACCAAGGTCACAGCTACCTGATGGAGTGTAGAGCATTACAAGCCATTGATTTCAGTTAACTCCTGTGCCAGATTATATTAATCACATTTTTGCAACGCTAACAAACTACAGAACACGCATGACTGCTCCGGTACATGTGGAAACTGTAATGAGGCGGGCGGAGGCTCCACAGGAACAAGGAAGAAAAACCTGTTCATTGCTTAGGGCTTCAGCTGGAGTGAGATGACTGCTATGTGCTTAGAGTACTGCTATGTGTTCAGTGCTTAGAGCTTCGGCTTCAGTGACCTGAATGCTATTATATGTATATATCTTCAGTGTAGTTCCACAGAGGGTTACCGCATGTTGAAAAATCGCATTATAAATACTGGGTCCAAGGATGGAGTTACGGCTACCTCGACTATTTTTTTCTTCTCTCCTGTTGTCCTTCCTCATATCCCTCATTACCTATGAGGTAGCGCCACGCGGCGCAGAGGAAACGAGTGATCAGGAGATGAGGGATGATAGCAGCCGGGGGGGACGGGGGGTGTTGGTGCTGTGACAGAGCGGACGGATCTTTAGAAGCCCCTGTCAGAGCGTGTCACAATAACGACCGTGTGAAAGGAAAGAAAACGAAACATGAACCAATCTTAAAACGAGAAGATCTTGTCAGTTACACCCGTTGTCTTCCTAACTCTCTGTCTCAGTCGCTCTCTCCCTATCTCACATGGATGTATCGCAATCTTGTCAGACAGCAAATGCAAAGTCACCAAGCGTGAATATTCTCCTAATTAAACGAAACCAAACATTGCTATGACGAGGCACCACACTCATTACGAGGAGCGGATCCAGCTACTTTCACTACATCTTAAACTAACTGCCTGGATCTAACTGCTGCAACAGCACCATTGGCTAACAAACCACACAATTGCTAAGTAATGGTATCCTGAGCAGTACAACACAATGACCCAGTATTACTCAATTTTAGGTGCAGCTCCACACAAACTGTAGGCCTCTATAATAAAAGACATTGTAAAAGAGCAGAAAACCTCTACAAAAAACAACAAGAAGTCTCGCCTTGATACATACCATAAATTAAATATATAATTGCGTTAAAGTGCAGACACAAGCAGAATGACATATCCCTGCTTCTGTCAGCTGCAATGAGTCTTTTGAACTGCTTCAAGCATCGAATCTAATCCTCACGTTACAATTGGTAGAATAACGAGCTGGTTACAGCATGCCTTCACAGTGTCTCCTCATAAGCAGCGGGTTAGACAGGGCTAGAGAGCACTGCTGCTTTCTGTTTAGATTAGTATAGGATGTGTTCCCCTGAGACGGTCCAGAGGCCCCAGTGCTGGACCTGAACACAAACCCACCTGTTAATGGCGGAGCTCAGCTCGTCCAGGCGGCAAGAATCGCTGGTGTTGTCCAGCCGAGACAGACTGTCGACGCTCTTCATGATGACCTCCAGCATGTCGCTGATCTTCCTCAGCACGCCGCGCGACTCCACTACGCCCATCACTGCACAGGGAGGAGAGGGACAAAGGGAGGAAGAGAGTGATACTCAAAGCCTAAACCAGAGCTGGCCAGATAATAAATATCACATTCTACCCGTGAAAGCAATACAATGGGGACGTTTTCTGTTTGAAATGTGCTTGAAAAGCATATCTTTATGTGCACACCAGTCCTTCCAAAATGAGCAGCTATTGCATTTTACAGCTTTCTGTTATTGTAATTTGGTATTTAATGTGGCAATTCGGCAATTAACGTGATGTCCGTAATGAACAAGGTTAATGAAATTACTTTGAAAAGGATATCCAGGCTGTAGGTATTACAAAGGGCATTAGGTATTATGAAGGACATTCAGATGGTAATTTCAGAGCCTTCCAAACCATGAAAGTAATTACATAATAAATGAATATGTTCATAAATGTTCAACTGAGGTGTGTGGTGAGACAGCAGGTGTAGTGGATGAGGACACAAGTGCATGTGGAGAAGGAGAAGGTAAGAGAGAGAGAAGACACATAACATGTGACATAGAAGTAGAGAGAGAAAGAGAGTGAGAGCGATAGACTACAGAGGGGCAAAAAGAGGAGTAGGAGGGAGATATCATTAATCAGCTCATCACCCCACCATCTCATTCTCTCTCCGACCCTCATCCTGACCGATTGCCAATGCTAATTAAAAAAACTGTTCAACACATGGGAAATGTGAAAATATATTTCATCTTTAATATCCACATCCTTCGTATAATGTACGATGGGTTTCATCTTGTGCTGCACGATTAATCTAATTGCAATTGCGATGTCAGTCGGTGCCATTTTACTACCTCAAAAGGATGCGATTAAATTTAATAAAAAATGTGTCTGTGTGAATGTGACATCCTATTCTCTGTTTGCCAATTACAAAGAGATGACCAATCGCTCTATCTTAATCCTCTTCATGCAGTGTGTGGTCACATGACAATATACCAGAGAGCTATGAAGGGAGTTTAGTGCAGATTTTACAAAGGGGTATCAAGGAAAATCAAGGAAAGCCAGGGTTGACAAACCTGAATTGCTGTTGAACGGTACTACACTGGTGATTAAGATGTCCGTTGACTCAATGCAGGCTTGGGAGTCTGTGAGCCTTCACATAAAAGGGGCGCTTTCGCCTAAACACAGCCTGAGTTTATGGCTCGAGTACTGCTCTTTCATTGGTTGATTCATGGCTATAATGAGTTTAAGTAAACACCATGGCGTCCAAAAAGGCCAGGGAGGCTTGTTGATATTGCATTGCCATCAGTAAATGCGTTATTTGATACACATTTCTTCTCGTAGGCTATGCTATGTTGTGTCCATTTTGCCCATATTTAATATGATTGAGAAGTAAGAACACATAAGGATAGTGTGGAAACAAGTTGGACAATTTAGTTCCAGCCTACATATTCACAGTTCTGAAATTGATGTCAGAAGTACATTTTAGGAAGACCAACTAGCTAAAGGTATGAATATAATGCTATTGTGTTAAGGATTACTCCATTCTAACTTTCATTCAGCTGCGACCCCAGTTCAGAGAGCACCTATACAGTAAGGATTAAATATAATATTTTTTTTTCATTTGGTAAGCTATGCACTAATAGTTTAATTAAATATTTAAATAATCAATTAATGCTATTGCAAACAACACAGGAATCCCTATAATGGCAGGAGTCCAGGGGCCAGTCAGTGCTGACCCTGTTGGCAGCTCAATGTCCACCTTTATCTACAGGGTAATATCATAACTATTGCTTTGATTGCCCGGTTTAAAATAACAATGTAGTGAAGATGTAGTTGTATGTACCGTTGAAGGGAATACTATTGATCTGCCCGAGGAAGTAGACTCATGAGGCTGTGTTTATTATTGCTCTATCCAAAATTGCAATTATCGCAATCACCTTTTCACCTCATTGTGTAAAATATTGACAGAAGTGACTATATGTTACAGGAGACTCATCACAAACATTAAACCACGAGTTGTGCATAAGATGCTGATCTATATTTCATTGGCATGCTTTGATGATGGATACAAACTGTCATTGAAAAGAAATTGACAAGGAAACAATGCCAGGATATACTGATTTACTACCTGTAAAATGACCTGCCAATACCACAAGAATAGCAACAGAATGATGACATGGTGAGAACAGCCATTTGACCGGTGTACAATCAGTGTGTGCACTTATGCCACAGACACACTGCATGACCTTCAAGGTCGTCAGATCGCAGCACTGTTCCCACTACACAACTTGCTGTCATGGGTTAATCAAGGGTTTGTCCGGTTTGTACCCTACATGACTGATCTGCAACAGCAGGGTCATACATTACAAGACCTTTCACCAGGAAGAATCTCTGACAAGTGTGGTCTCCAAACTACGTTCTGTCATGAAAACACATGAGAAGTGACACGTGGAAGGACTGGCCACATGTGAGATACAGGATGTTTTTCTTCCAAAATGGATGTCCACAAAAAAACAAGCAATCCATGTGCAATGATTTGCAGTGAACAAACTAGGAATAAAAAGATCCGTGTTGCTTGTTTGTTGCAGGTTTAGCAACTCCCCCATGTCTCCCCTCACCCTGTGTCTTGCCCGCTCATTTGCTGAAGCTTGTCGACATCCTCACTGCGAGTCAAACCGACTCACAGCACTTTTCACACTACAGGATTTGGATTTCCGCGACAGGTCTGGATATTTAGAATGTTTGATGTCTTTCGGGCGTCTGCGAGGCATCAGCAAGTTTCTTGGATCGTGTCTTTGAGCGGCTCACACATGAGACTGACTGCGAGTGCCAAGTGAAGGCCGATTTACCTCTGATCTGGGGTTTTGTCTGCGATCTCCAAAAAACGAGTGAAAAATCAGGGCTAAAAGCGTGGAGTGCGAACTCATTAGTGAGCACGTTAGAGGTACTCAGGGCTATCTGCTTAATAGGCCGAAAAATAACCTCTGAAAAAATACTTCAAATTAGCACAAGATGTTCGCTTTCTGACAGCATTTCAGGGGCGATGTGAAAATCGCTGATGTATGCAGCACTGTGCCAATGGGATTTCTCAGTCCAAACATATGCAGGCCATTTACCAAACTGAATACAGGACATGCTAATGTGAGGGGAGTGGAATTAAATGTCCAGTCCGCTGCCCCCTTTGCTGTATTACAGACCAGCATGTATATATGAAAAGGTATGAAAGGCGTCCGTCATTAGGATGTTTTATTTGCTTCAATAGCTACATTAGCGATGACTGCTCAGATGGATTACAGGGTCAAGCAAACCTAGAGGACTAGCCATCTCAAAGTATCTTAGAACACGTGAGAGGTTTATTGTATTCTTAAGGTATCAACTGGATGAGCCATTCTGGATTACAAGTCTTATCCACGGGCGATGGTGGAGACATAACCCTAAAGGGCAGTGCGATGGCGGAGTGTTCACTCGCACAATAAACCATTTCCCATCCATTTCATCTGACCTTGCTGCTATTGATGGATTTATATTTTGTTATATAAAAAAAGTCTTTCAGACTTTATGGGCAGTTTTTACGAGTATTATTTCGCTGTTCTGCTTCAGCCTCTATAAAGACACACTGAAAAGAAAAAGTATGGATATAACTGAACACACAATGAAAATAAAATGTATGGATGTAACTGGTCCAAAACACTTTGAAAAGAAAAGTATGCGGAGCTGGTCAAAATTAACACCAAAAGAAAAGTATGAATGGATGCAACAAGTCAAATAAACACTTTGAGAAGTAAAAGTAAGGGGACAAAGAAGGGCCAAACAATCCTGCTTACGCGTCTCTCAGAGGCTCAGACGTGCTGACGGCCGGGCGGCGCTTTAACCTTTGATACATAATAGTGTGCAGCCCAGGCTGGGGTTATGAAAATGAAAAGAGAGGGGAACAAATTATGTTGACATTGTCTCGCTTGCTCCGATGGAGCCAATTATCTGTGACCACAGCGGACTCTGACTGATGTTATGGCTTTCACCTGCAGAATTAAAGAGGTCGGCCGAGGCTCCGAGCCAAAGGGGAAGGGGGGAGGAGAGGAGGAGGAGTAGATGGAGGCAGGAGTGTGGGGGGGAGGGCGAGGGGGGGTTTAATTTCCTTTTCACCTTCTCTTTCTCTTTCTCTTTCGGTCGCCGCTTTACCTCATTTGCTGCGGATTCTGTGGCCTCATTGCTCTGGGATTACTAGCTATCACAGAGAAGGGCACGCTGTGCCCTCACACACACACACACACACACAAACACACACATACACACGCACGCACGCACACACACACTTATCCACTTACCACCACCAAGGAAGGGATTATCATGAGACAAAACATTGCAGATAAAAAATGGGAAAAAATATTGCTTGATGTTTTTTATCTCAGAGTGTAATCCAAACCAGCCTCTGAAGTAGTCTGTTTTAACCTTGAACTCTCCTAGCCAAGGGCTTTGTCACATGCTGTGGTCAGCCACACTTAATCCTGCTCTAGTCGCCAACTAGCATGTCGGCTCCCGCGTGGCTCCCTAGCGAAGCCAGAAGCCAGCATGTTGGGGACTTGAGGAGCGAGGACAGGGGCCTGGAGGACAGACGTGTGGAGGGAGCTGTCTCCAAAGTGACAGGCGTAATAACAGGGCTTTCTACACCAACTCCCCAACTCTTTTTTAAAAAGAGCTGTATAAGAGATTTATCAGCTGCAGAGACGGCCTGAAGGGACAGGGGCTGACAGCACCCCTTCCTCGCCGCTCGGCAATGCTCTAACACCCGCCACAAATCACAGACCGCTGTCACCGGCCTCATCACATAGATTAAGTCAATTACAGCGGAGCGACCACATGTTATTAGGAGCCTGACGAATTACCGAGGGGTAGGGGAGAGCAGGTGAAGGACGGGTGGAGGGAGAGAGAGAGGGAGGAGAGAGAGGAGAGAGAGAGAGAGAGAGAGAGGGAGGGAGAGAGGGAGAGAGAGTCAGAGAGAGAGGGAGGGAGGGAGAGAGAGAGAGGAGAGAGAGGGACAGAGAGAGAGAGAGAGAGAGGGAGGGAGGGAGGGAGAGAGAGGGAGGGAGGGAGGGAGGGAGGGAGGGAGAGAGAGTCAGAGAGAGAGGGAGGGAGGGAGAGAGAGAGAGGAGAGAGAGGGACAGAGAGAGAGAGAGAGGGAGGGAGGGAGGGAGAGAGAGTCAGAGAGAGAGAGAGGGGATAAGAGACCGAAGGAGTGGGATGGAAAGGTGAGGCAATGAAATAAAGTAGTGGAGAGTGAACATACATGTTCAAGGGGAAACTGAAATGGAAAAAGGGCAGGAGGAGGAGGAGGAGGAGGAGGAGGAGGAGGTCAGGCCTGGGGGAAAGGCACAGAACAGGTAATGGCTTTATCAGCCATGTTTCTGGGCGAAAGAGAATTAACATCCATTTACATTTGTTACGATTGCTTTCGCTGTCATTACTGCCTGATGCCACACCACAGCTCAGCAGAGAGGTGAAGGTCCAGGGAGAGGAGGAGAGGAGTGAGGAGAGAGGAGGAGAGAGGGAGGCATTTGGGGCACTGAGAGCAAAATACAAGAATATAAGTGGCACTAAATAGCCTTTTTCCTGCCAAATGGACACTCATAACATTTACTCATGTAATATTCATGTAATAAATAACTATACAGACCAAATACACTCACACTTTGTAGACTTGAACCTACTCGTCATGTGTACACACACAGAGAAGTGCATGCAAACAAAACATACATAAAGAAACCTTCGTTTTCAGTAACACAGACACACACACACACACACACACACACACACACACACTGGAAGAGAAATCTACAACAGGGACATACACCTCTTTAGAAGCCATGGAGCTATGACAATGCTAGAGGCACGATAAACACGCCATTAAGATGACTTCAAAGAGATTTAATACCTGTCAGTAAGCTCTGGCTAATATAAAGCAGTCTATAACAGCTACAGAGAGGGGGGATGATCTCAGGAATACTAAACAGAGGGAGTTTGTGAGAGGCAAGTTCACTTAAAGGCTTCAGCACCTCATAGGACACTCTGGGCCGAACTACCAACAAAAATAACCGAATCCAAATACTGAACATTCCCGCAGACAAAACAAAACAAGGCCAAATACTGTGACTGCTTCCACCAGTCTGACTAACAGTCAAGGCTGTGCCCATCCCTAAACAGACATGAGCTAGTCAGGTGATGTCTGGTGCTCTCTCTCTCTCTCAGCAGGAGGTGGAGAGAGGAGGGAATAGAGGGAGAAAGGGAGGGAGGGAGGGGAGTTGAGTAACCTTCTCAAACTTCCCACTCGGACATGTAATGAGAAGTTTCACACCTTTTGAAGAGCAGACCGAGAGAGCACAGCTTAAGTGACAGACCGTGTCACATCATCATCATCATCATCATCATCATCATCATCACCATCCCGTCAATGGCCCTGTTGTCACCTGAGAAATACTCGTTGATGGTGAAGGTCAACGTCACATCCTTGAACTCAATAGCATCCAGGGCTTGATAAGAGAGGCACCTGCCAATGGCAAGGGAAGTGTCGCCAAGCGATCATGGGAGCTTTCGATAATACCTTCTTTTTTCTTGGCTCGAACCTTGCCAGATTTTATTACGAGGGCTGTTTAATCAAGATTCAGCTATTTGATGCCAACTCCTGCTTCGGGATAGCACCTGACCCTGGATTTTTATGAACTAACACTAATTAAACAGCTATTAGCGGGTGAGGGGACGCCTTCCATACTAAAATGTATTGCGGTATTCTACAAGGCAGAGCAATTTCAGAATATTATAATGTATATTCAGGTCTGGAAAATGTAAAAAAAAATATATTTAATTTATATAACACCTACTGTATACACCTTGGCATAATGTATGATGTGTTTCATCCCAGGTGACAGACTGTTAAAGGAGAAAATGGGAGCCTCACTCACAACCATGAATACTGCATGAGAAGTTGATCTTTATTTCATTGGCATACTTTGATGATAAACACAAATAAGAAAAAGGTGTTGCAGAGTTGCATGGCAAGGAATTCAAGGGAGGAGATATTGACTTGCAGTACAACCTGTGAAATCACATGCCAATATATGACAGGAATAGCTGCAGGATGATGAGATGGTCAAAACGAGCCCTTTCACCAGTGTACAATCAGTGTGTGAGCACTTGGCAGAGGTTCTCAGGTCTATCTGCTCAGAAGGCCGTAAAATAACCTCTGAAAAATTATTAGCAACAGACAGACAGCATTTCACATTTTGACAGCATTTCACATTTTGACAGCATTTCAGGGCGATGTGGAATTCGCTGATATAGGCAGCACCAGGCCAATGGGATTTCACGGTCTGGTGTCAAAACATGTGCAGGCCATTAACCAAACCTAATACTGGACATGCTAGTAGAGGTGCTACAAGAATGTCATCTTGGGCATTTGGATTAATTGGGGGTGGTCAATAACAACAAATGTCTATTTTCTTGTGGACATTTGTATGATGAACTAGAGAGGAACAGATCATCACTAGGCTACAGTGCACAGCCCACGTTGCCCCTCCATGCTAATTAGACTGCTCTTCACTGCTGTATTACAGAGCAGCATGTACATATAAAAGGGCAAGAGAGGGCTCCACCATCCGGATGCTTTATTTGCTTCATTAGCTACATTGGCGATGACTGCTCACATGGATTAAAGGCACTAGCACACCCAGAGGACTTGCCATCTCTAAGCATCTTAGGACACGAAGGAAGATTCACTGTATTCTGAAGATATCGACTGGATGAGCCATTCTGGATTACAAGTATTATCCACGGGCGATGTGGGAGACATAACCCTAAAGGTCAGTGCGATGGCGGAGCGTTCACTCGAACAATAAACCATTTCCCATCCATCTCAGCTGACCTTGCTGCTACTGATGGATGATGGATTTATAGCATGTTACATAAAAAATTCAATTATAATTCATGGGTAGTTTTTATGTGTATTGTTTCCTCTGTTCTGCTTCGGCCTCCACAAAGAGGACATCAAGCCTTGGAGGAAGAAGGGACTCTCCAGGCCTTAAGGAGGTGGAGGAGGAGGGAGGAGGGACTCTTCTGGCCTTAAGGAGGTGGAGGAGGAGGGAGAAGGGACTCTCCTAGCCTTAAGGAGGTGGAGGAGAAGGGAGAAGGGACTCTCCTAGCCTTAAGGAGGTGGAGGAGGAGGGAGAAGGGGGGGACGGCTCAGTGTTCTGAAAGCCCAATATTCCGAAATCTCAATATTCCGAAAGAAAAGCCCCCTGGCATACTTTAAAACCAGTTAAAATTGCACAAAACACACACAGCATTTCATTTGCGCAGCGGAGCTGAGACTCTCACCGGGCTATCACTTTTGCTAGGGAATATTTGTTAATTTAGCCTACTCTGGTTTTGAATATGGGGAACCATTCGTGCAAAGGAAATCACCGGCAGATTGTCGCAGGACATTACAAGCACTGACAAGGCGTGCATGTGTTGGTTATCATACAAGTATTTGTATCATCGCAATGCAAATGCCATGTGTGTATAACAATATTCTGAATTAAAGTTCATGCTTGTGAAATGAAGGCATTTATATGTTTATGATTGTGTGTTCATGTGCATGTGGGCTGTAGTGGTTCACGTTGCTGTGTTCACAATTTCGGAACAGCGGGCTGTCGGAATAATGGCTTTCGGAACATTGACATGGAACCGGAGAAGGGACTCTCCTGGCCTTAAGGAGGTGGAGGAGGAGGGAGAAGGGAGTCTCCTGGCCTTAAGGAGGTGGAGGAGGAGGGAGAAGGGACTCTGTAGGCCTTTAAGAAGGTGGAGGAGAAGGACGGCAGTAAGACAGACTGAGCGCACGGCATGACATTTCATGGCCTGTTTGGACACTCTGCCAGTCAAAATGGGAAAGACATAAATCACCCACACGATGCAGCAGCGTTAGCCGCGCCAGCGTCTTGAATATTCACCATCACAGCGCAGCTTTTTTTCTTTCTTTTTTTGCCACCCCCACCCCATCCACCCCCACAGAGTGGGTTTTGTGGATGGAATTCTATAATGTGTTTGCAGGAGAGCTTAACAAATGGGCCTTTCTATCAAGTCGGTGTGAAACTTTTAAAGCATTTTAGTGTATTGAGCTTCTCCAAGTAATCTACACTACATTGGCTATTTCAGCATTGACCTGCTTTCGTTAAATTAAGCGTGGAGTCCACCAGGTCTTGTAACAGTGATCACAGTTCTGGATGTGTTAAGGGAGAGGTGAGCGCCAGAGGTGGGATGGGTGATTTTGTCTGCAGCATCCTCAGTTAGGGGACGTCTGAGGAAGGATTCCCTGGAAGAACAACCGTTCCAATTAGCGTAATTAGCTACGTTAATATTTCATGATCCTTGATTTGTGGCCTGTGCAGTGAGTTAAAGGTATAAAAAATGGAAAATGGACTGCATTTACGTATATAGCGCTTTTCTACCCATAAATGCTTCACAGATTAATGCCTCAGAAATATACCCATTCACACACTAATGGAGGAGGCTACTATCTTAGCTACCAACCTGCACATCGGTAGCAGTTGGGGGTTCAGTGTCGTGCTCAAGGACACTTTGACACTTCGTGAGGAAGAGTTGGGATCGAACTAGCAACCTTTCAGATTACTGAGAACTCCTCTCGCTCCTGAACCACCATCGCCCCGAACAAAAGAACTCAACTAGACCAGAGGCCAGAGCAGTAAATGGAGATTTAATGTACAACTGTGCAGGAGCGCAGACACCCTATTAAAAGGCCTCTGACAAATGACTCTACATGAATAATAGCTGGATGACCCATTTGCATCTTAGCTGGTGCACAGTCCATGGAAATGATGTTTTGCTCTTCGTGAAGATGGTACACAAGAGGCTTTTGAGACTCAAAACACAAGAAAAGAGGAGTGTTCAACTCAGTGATCACAGTAAGGTAATGAAAGCCAACGCCAGACACAAAGAAAGCACTTCCTGCACTCCCACAGGACGGTTAAGAGCCAGGAACAGACGCCCTGAGCATGGGCTAACTCCATTAAAGCGCTGGTGTGATCACACACACACATGCCTGTATTTCAAGAGAGAACATGGTGTCAAAAGACCAAGAGACCATTGGGACGGGGGTCGTTTCCAGGGCAACTAACAGGTTAACAAACATCTCCCCTGACCTCACTTCCTCTTCTTACAGCGCCTGTTAGGAAATCAGTCACAAAACTAAAGGTACTTGCGTAGCTATGTCAGTTATCGGACAGTGTCAAACATTGGCCATTATGTTAAACAATCAAAATGCTAAGTTTAATAATGGATTAACAATCGATATGCTCAGTTTAATAATGGGTTATCATGACAACTCAAACATCTGCCGATAACATACGTCGCACGAAAATTAACACCGTTACGATACTAAGGAACTCCTCCATCTGTTTTTGCTAGGGTTTGTCTGCAATGGGTTTTCCACTGCTGCAGTGGGGGCCACGGTGGTACACAGTGCAGGGGTGGTTGGGATGAGTCAGAGAGAAGTGCACCACAGAGAGACTGGGCCAGAGGAACAGCATGATGCTGCTGTGACAATCATCCGCAGGCTATTTACATATTCATGAACTTAGATGCATCTACAGCCTGGGCCCATATGGAGGTATTTCAGGACAGGACCGCATAGAGAAAGAGAGGGAGAGAAAGAGAGAGTTGAAGGAGATAGATAAGATAAGAAGATATAGATAAGAGATAAATCAGGGGGAGAGGGAGAGAGAGAGAAAGAACAGTGAGGGAAAGAGAGAGGATAGGAGAAAATAGAAGCCCAAATGAAAAGAGCGGTAAGAAAGCATCACGGCACAGTAAAAGAAAGAGACAGGAACAAAAGAAGCCTTAGCGAAACTAACGGCTGGAGATTGAGAGAGAATGAGAAAAGATGGGGAAAGGGAGGGTTCTTAAACAACATCAAAGACATTTCCAGGGCTCATTGGCAGTGCGTGCAGACACACACACACAAACACACCAAACACACACACACACTCACACACACACACACACACACACACTCACACACACACCACACACACACACACACACACACACACACACACACACACACACACACACAGTCTCCCTCTCTCTCTAGCCTTTCTCTCTCACACACACACTCACAGTCTCTCTCTCTCTCTCTCTCTCTCGCCTCTTTCTCTCTCATACACACACCCCAGTTAAAACTGCTCTTAATCTGGCCTGTCAGGCGAACAATACGGAGCATTTAGGGTGGCAAAGCTAGAAGCAGCAGGAGCACCACTCTCCTCTCTGCATACCGTACTGTCCTCACACACTCTGCCTCTCTCTCTCCCCCTCTCACCCACACACACACACACGTACACGTACATGCACACATACACTCCCTCTCTCTCTCTTACACACACACATACACTCCCTCCCTCTCTCGCGAACATACACACACTCTCTGCCGGTCTCTCTCTTTCTCTCTCACAGACATATACACTCTGCCTCTATCTCTGACCATCTCTCTTTCACACACACACACATTATGTACCTACACACTCTGCCTCTGACTCTCACACAAACTCTGTCTCTCTCTCACACACAAACACACACATACACAAACATTCTCTACCTACACACTCTGCCTCTGTCTCTCACACACACATACATACACACACGCACACACACTCACACACTGCCTCTCTCACACACACACTCTGCCTGTCTATCACACACACACACACACACACACTGCCTCTCTTTCTCTCACACACACTCTGCCTGTCTCTCTCTCACACACACACACACACACACACACACACACACACACACACACACACACACACACACACACACACACACACACACACACACACTGCTTCTCTCTCTCTCACACACACACACACACACACACATACACACTCAGACAGATTTGAGTATGGAGATGAGCTCCTCTGCATGGAACACAGAAAGACAGCCATCTCTGACTCAGCAGGGACGTAATAAAGACCAGGGCTGTTTAATGAGCCTCCACACACTCACACACTGTCTCTCTCTCACAAACACACACACACACACACACATTCAGACACAGACTCTCACACACCAATGAGCCCCCACACACTCACCCCGCTCTTGCCATCCTTAAATCTCATTACCATTTCCTAACAAAAAACACAATTAGAGAAAATGAGATGCTGCTTAATTGATTTGGCGCGGGAGTTTTATTTATTCATTACCTGATGAAAGTTAAAGTATTGATTTTGAAATCTGGGCCAAGGTTTTTTTTTTTCTTTTCTCCCCTTCCTTCCTTCCTCTCCTGGTCTCACTCTTTATCTCTCTCTCCCCTCTGCTTCATTCAAGCTCTTTCAATTACATGCACGCACGTAGAAACAATTATGTAGAAAAAGGAAGAATATTGCAAAAGAGTTTAAATCTGCTATTCAAATTCTATGGTACCGAAAACAAGGGGTTCTTATACGTTATCCAAGACAACAGATCAGTTCTCACAATACTATCTTAGAACAGACTGGGGAATCTCCCTCCGATTAAATATAAATAAACGCGCTGCGTCTTTCATATGCGGCACCCGACATAAATAAATACACCCATGAATCAGAAGGGTTTTGGGCTTGGCTCTCACAGACGTTAATGAAAACCAGTTTAAAAAGTCCTTGGTCCCCCTGTGCCAGAGGTCAGGGGTTTGCTACAGGAGAGCAGACAGTGGTACAGTGCTGACAGACTGAGTGCAGGCGCCCAGGTGCTGAGAAGGAAGGAGTGGAGGAGAGGAGCCAGCGCCTGATTGGGCCTGACGCCGTCTGTCACTTCTCCTTTAAGTGTCGCTCTGTCTTCAGAACAGCGCTGGTGAGACGTGGTGGGTATATTAGCCGTAGCTCATCTGGTCCCCCTACGTGCGCCTACACCAACGCCACGCCACGCCACACACACACCACAACCACACCAAGCCACGCCACGAACACAATTAAAAGCTCCACTTTCCCCATGGCTCTTTTCTTCTGATTGTTTCCTATGTGCTTCCAAGGCAGAGCTGGTCAGACATGATCTTTTATGTATCCTTTCTCTTTCCTTCTCCATCTTCCAAATGTATGTGTGGCAAAACCAGGAGCTCTCACCACTCCTCTTCCTCCCCTTCCTTTGGCTTCCTGGTTATTTTCGTCATAATAACGAAACAAGGTCTTTGAAATTAACATGATGTCAGACCTTGAAACACAGGCCTTGAATGCCATTTGTACAGTGAACAAAGCGGCTCAACAAAATCCACTATACATTAGTGAATCTAACAAAGGCATGAAAGGAACAGCACTCGCTCATTCAGTGGCTGAACAGAGAATGAAACATGGCTGGAGCATACTGTACTTGCCTTAAAAACATATATTCTATTTATCTACACATTCTATAAGGATATGTGAGGTATGATTCAGAGAGTTATAGGTAATGAGTGATACGATTTATAGATATATATTGAGATTGTTTATTATATATATTATACATTTTGTACCATTCTGTCACACCAATGCTGCGTACTGTTTGCAGTCATTGAACAATCTCTTAGTCATTAGTTGGGATTGTTTCAGCAATTTCACCTGTTGTAAGCATTGGTACTTTTTACTGAAATAGTTTGAAATCTATTTGCATTTTTTGATAACGTATGTTTTTTGTGTTTTGAAGGTTTTCAACCTAATGAACCAACCAGTCAACAAACAAACAAGGAAAGATAAAAATGATGCTGTGTTGGAAAGAGTTTTCTGTCCTGCATCTCATGCGGTTCATACATCCAGGCAAAGTTTTAAAAGGTAAGTTTTATCTGAAAACTGTGTTAAGGAATGGCTAAGAGTAGTCCAGATGAAAGCATCCCTCAGTGAAGGTACACCTTAGCTAAGGACGTTCTGGGAAACACCTTAAAACATTAAGGTACAGCATAAGTAGTGCGTAAGGTAAATTGTGAGGTATAGCACAAGGTACAACGTGAGGTACAGCGCAAGGTACTGTACATCGTGAGATATGACTTGTTAATGACGCAGCATTCAGAAGGTTCTGGGAAATGCACCCGGGGCTTGTAAATGTCATGGTGGGTTAGTGTGATGGGTGGATGTTAGCAATCTGAGACAAAACCATGGCGAGGGGATCCCCACAGCTCCCCTGGTGAGGGAAATAGGATGTGACATGGCTTCGGCCATCCTCGTCTACTTCTAACTCACAATCAAGGAAGGTATAAGTCCTTCGAGAAAAAAAAATACAAACAAACAAACAAGCCAAGATAAAAACAAACAAGATAAAACAGCGCAGAAAATAAAGACCTCCACAAGAAATCTGTTGATCCCCCAGAAATGTAGAAAAGAGGAGGTGAGCAATGTATTTCCTTTATCTATTTGATCTTGTCGTGTTTTGTTTTGTGGAGGAACATAGAAAGCAAAGTGCCAGTCTACGTGACATGTGGCCTTCAGCTTGCTCTCTTATTTAATAGCCACTGTGTCTTCCCTTCCACTCCCCTCTCCTCTCCTCCCTCCCCTCCCTCTATCTCCCTCTCCCAGTGTATTTCACCCTTTGGCAGATATATTAGCATCTGTCAGACCCGGCCCCTGCTAAAAGCTTTGGCAAGGCCCTGTGCATTCTGCTTGATGGCACACTTCATTGCTCTGGCAAATTCCCCCCACGCTCTTATTTATTAAAACCAACCGGTAATGAAGCACCCGCCTAAAGCAAACAGTGGGGAAGCACGTGTGTGTCTGTCTGCCTGCCTGCCAGCCAATCCCACGCTGCGCTGCGCCGCGCCTGGCACAACAGCACGGTCAAAGCTAACACTGAGCGCCAAGGTACATTTTCTTCTCTAGTGGCCGAGCTAATCACCACTAGTTGAGACATTACGCACAGTGGCTCAACTGTGAAGTCAGAAACTGTGGTACGGTTAGTTGTGCACTATTTCTTGTGAAAATTAATGACTTTTTGACTGACACTGTGTTCACTAGCAGTCTTTTTTGATTACTGCTGCAGATGAGGGGGGACAACTGCTGACGAACAGAGACGAAAAGCCTTTCAAAGACCAGAGACAAGAGTTATTCCAATACGATAAAATTAATATTGGGTCCCACACAATATTAAATATCCAAGTTGTGGTATACTGAGGCTCACATATTATTATAAATGACTGACCCTAATCCTAATCCAAGCCCTAAACACATCTTGTAACTACATGTATTTATGTAAATAGTCCAATCGATTTATCCAATTACACTGCACATGTATGTAGTGGGGACACATGTTATTTTCTACCCAGCTGACCTTAGTAGTATGGTTCACATGACAATTACTGTGAAATGTTTTCTTTTTTGTAAATTATACCCTAACTGGTGTCTATGGGGGTATGCTGTATGGCTACAACATAGAAAACTGTCCAAATCAATGGAGTGAACAGTAAACTAAATCAGTAATTTGGGTAGCAATTCTTATGGACAGATTAAAAATATTCATCATTCAAAATATTCTATAGATATTGTCTATTTAAGACGCTCTACAACTGCTATGATTTAGGCCTAATATTCAACAGGTACTGCAAAAATTTGAAATCCTAACCACTATATTGTCATGCATTGATCATATCAAATGACGAATACCTGAAACAGTAATGTCTGACCTTTGCAATATGTGAGCAGTAATGTTGCCTAGAAGCTCCTGTCATCATAGACATTCAGATAATGAATAGCATATGGTTTACAGATATTTTTTTCTGTTAAATCAAATGACCTCATGCTACAGACTCTTCCCTGGGAAATAATTCTCTGAAACATATTTACTTTTTTCCACAGCCAAGTCCACAAGCAGCAGCTGGTGCTATTCCAACTCAGTAGCCCTGGACCGGCCCGTTTCCCCATGGCGACGGGTCTGTGCATGTAATCCATACAGTGTTTATTTTTTCTGAGGCATCCCGAGATCCGACTGGCTCAAAATTGGGCCAAACGGACTCCGTCCCAAGCAATTATGTCCTGCTGCGATGAGTTAAAAATCATGTTGTCGGCTTTTCACCTCCAATCCGCTTTCTACTTGGCCTGCGTTACCTGCCTAGCTGCCCCAGTGCTGGAGTTAGCATTAGCATTTGCTGTTCATGAAAGTTGTATGGGGCTAAACTGTAGTGTGTGAGGTAGTCAGGTAGGGGTGGAGTATGCTAAACTGTAGTGTGTGTGTGACTCATTATGCTCCACATACACTATCAGTTAAACAGCAGGCTGGGGCTGTGCATGTAATCCATACAGTGTTTTTTGTTTTGTTTTTCAGCGGCATTCCGAGATCCGACTGGCTCAAAACTGGGCCAAACGGACTTCTCTTCCAAGCAATTATGTACTGCTGTGATAAGTTGCAGTGAACCATGTTGTCGGCTTTTCACCTCCAATCCACTTTCTACTTGGCCTGCTTTACCTGTCTAGCTGCCCCAGTACTGGAGTTAGCATTAACATTAGCGTATGCTCCACATACACTATCAGTCAAACAGCAGGCTGGGGCTTCATTAAAGATCCTCATCACTGGCACAGTGCACCTGAGGGTGGGGCGGGAAATTAGGCTTTATGATTGTTTTTGAGAGAGTAGAAGAGCACTGGAGAGGTTACAGCTCACACACACACACACACACACACACACACACACACACACACACACACACACAAACACAATTAAATCAATCAATCAATACAAATGTAGAGAGAAAGAAAGACAAGTACATACAGACAGACAAATACATGCACACACAGACTCATGCACACACAAACTCTACACCCTTTATGATTCCTAAAATTTCAGTGAAGTGATTTAGGGAGGGTTTTTTTCTCATAATTTTTCTTTATCCCAGAGAGAATGTTTTCTGTGCTGAAATATTAATAGCTGCGACTTGGAGGGTGCCAGCACTATTTATAGGGGCACCCCTGTGGGTGTCCTCAGCGGAACACTGCATCTGCGCCTCGTTCATCAGGCAGGCAGAAGAACACACATTCTCCATCTTTCCCCCCGATATGTGCTTGGTGTCTCTCCTGAAGTACAGTATTTACATCCATCGACTATACATCTCACGCACACTACAATCCTTCGTGGAGGACCCACCTCCTTCCATGCAGAAGCACCCCATTCACATTTTGATCCCATTTGAATTTGTTCCTTACTTCTTCTTGTCCTCAAATATGCACCTGCATCTTGCTTGATGTACAGTGTTCATAATTCTCTTACACAACACTCCTACACACAACAAGCCTATATGGAAGATCCACTGTCCATCTCCTTTCATTCTTGCCCGGGGTGTTTTTTTTTTCCAACCTCACACCCACCCTCCAGACTCTTAAGTGAAGGTCCAAGTTGGTGCCCCCCAGCAAGGTGACCCTGCAGCAGGCTGTCTCTGACACGCTCCCCCCCTCATGACGACCCAATGAGTGAGGAGGTGATGGGCCTGGAGGAGCTGACAGCACGCGGATTAGCCATGTTAAGTGCTCCCAGAGTATGTGTTTGCGAGAAAGAGCGAGAGAAAGAGAGAGAGAGAGAGTGCTGAGGTGAGATCCTCAGGTCCCTTCACGGATCATCTCGACAGACCTCTGTCAGCCTCTGTGGGTGTGTAGGGCAACTAGTGCAGATGGGCTGTGAGCCAAGATGGCAGAGCTACGGTCCAGATCATCCCGTGGGACCAGGCTTGACATGTACCGCAGTCAGCATTACAAATGAGGCTAAATAATTGAAATGCTGGTCGATGTCAACAATCACGAAAAGCCTCATCCTACACGCCACCCAATCACTTAAGACTTTTTTTATGCTTGTGGGAATTTGTTGCTACGGATGTTGTCGTTCATCCACGGTTTCTGAGTGTGTCAAAAAGCCCAAGGTACTTTTTTGATCAAAAGTGCAACAGAGTTCAGCAATGGCACACAGACACACACACACTCTCTCTCTCTCTCTCTCTCCTCTGATCCGGCCTACTGTGTGTTGTGTGGGCAGGGATGAGACATGGGCCCTGAACTTCACAGAGGATGAATCAGTCCTGAGCCCATACAAAAAAAAAAAAGACCAAGAACATTTCTTATGGAGAAGGAGAGATAAGACATAAGACACCCCGCAGGCTTAAGTGTGAAATCTGAAAATCAGCATGAATGTGGAAACTATGTATCAAAGATGTGTGCAGCGGAAATAAATAAATCATAAATAAACCGTGCCCTGGCACTTTGTTTTGTATTGAAACTAAACACATTTCAAAGTGCAAAGGGCAGGGCCTGAACCCTTATGTTGCAGTCGCTCAATGTTTCACAGCCACACACACACACACACACACACATACACACACAGAGGATACATAACTGCTTCTATCTTCAGACTTTTCAAACCATTTCAGCTCCCTTTGCTGGACCAGTATGAATGCTCACGCTACTGAACGCACTTTGCCCAAACTATTCCTCATAAGACAAAAACTCTGTCAAAAGCATGTCATGTCAGTTGGCGTTGCTTACATTTCTTTCATGACAGTCAGCGTTCAGTTATGTAACTGTGTCATGTGACCAGATGTACTTTCTTAAGTGTACCTGAGTGGTGCTGTCACAGATTATAACCATGTGACAGTTGGCTCTGTTAGATTCCAATATCCTGAGAGATATTTGAAAGGCTACCAATAATGGGTTGAATATATCATTGCACAATAATAGTAATGATCGCAGGACATGGCGTCTGTTAAGACATGATACGTTTATGCCACTGTTTTTTTGAAGGTGTGTTCCAGACCGGTCCAGTACACAATAACCAGTATACATGGAGACAGACGACAGACTTCCGAGTAAGGCAATACTATATCATGGTTGGTCAACAAGCCCTTTCTGAAGCCTTGTGAATCTTTGCTGAGCTAACACAATGCAACACAGCCTCCTTCAGCCAAACACACTATGCCACTGTCTCAGTAGGATTGGATAATTCTTTTAAAAAGAGGGTTCTATTTTAAAACGCTGCCCCAACTTTCGATCCTGTGTCTTACAGCGGCAGACAAATATTTGCAGAGATGAATTAAATCGACTTCAAACCCGTGTTTTCCCAGGGGATTCTCCAAAGCTACCTTTGAATCCCACTGTTGTCTTAGACAGCCCTGAAATCATTACCAGAGATGTAACAGCTTATAAAGAAAGGATCAGACAGATGCTGTAAGACAAACTTTATTTCCCCCACTTATTTTTTATCAGTCATTTCCTCCAGAGCATGTGCTGAATGCATAAGGCTGATCGGAGGGTGAAATGTATACAGCTTTAGAAAGACATTTGTTTTTACTTCAAGTGTTCAAGACTCAGGACTGGGAGACAGAAACACCCTTCCAAAACCTTAAGACCCATTACACAACCAATCATTTAGCCGTCTCGTGGCAGAGTTTCTGTGTGCAACCTACAGGGCCCAGAGCAAGAGGAGAAGCTCATCTCAATTTGCTGAAGTAGAAGTGGAAGCAGCTGACACTGACAGTAACAGCATTTTGGGTCAAGGTGCCCTCGTTATTACTTGCATCCTTCCCACTGACTGTACCTAACGCTCTAACGCAAGCACTGAAAATTTTGAGCAGGAGATGAAAAATGACACTGTGCTGCCGTTTCGGCTTGTGAAAGATCCTAAAGGATAAACACCTTCATTGTCCTGATTGCTATAGCACAACCACAACAACATCAACAACAGCCAGGAGTGGAGCAGGAAGGGTTTCTAAATTGGGAAGAGGTTGCCGCACTCCTTGTCAGAAAGTGGTGAAGAGGAGAATCCAGAATTGGGATAATGGAGCCAATTGGCTGGCTGACTTTAGTTTGAGGAGCTGTGTGGGGGAGCTGTGACTCCGCCGAGACTGTGAAGCACAGTTGAGAGGTTTCGTTTCTCATTTGCCAGCCTGAGGAAGGAGGTCGGAGGGGGTCACACTGTAAACCAACAGCCCAGCCGTGCTGTGCCACGCCGTGCCAGGCCTAGACAGTGATTACTGCTGCCGTTTCCACCAGCCTCATAGTGCCCGGGGTGACTGCTGCCCAGAGATGATCATGCAAAACAAGGGAGCCAAGTGCCGACGGCTGAGTGCCCCCAAATTAGTTTGCCTGCATTGTGGAAATGATTGGGTGTGTGTGAGTGTGTGAGTATTCTGAGAGTGTGTGCTCTATTTTGTTTGTTGTGTATTTGAAGAAAATGCAATCCTCTGCCCTCTCTAGTTGCAAGAATTATAAGTGTTTATGTGTGCATCTGTGTACAGTATTCGTGTCAGAGGTGTGTGCGCACGCGTGTGTGTTAAAGGAACTTCTGGGGGCAATGAAGAGCTCTTGGGGCCCCTATCTCACCCAAGCATCTCCTTGTCGCCACCACAATCTGAGGGTAAAACTTCAGCAGCGGGTTTAAAGGTGTTCACACTCTAAAGTGCTGCTACAGACTGGAACCCTTTAGCCCTATCATCGCCTGCTGACCGTGCTATCGCACCGCGGAAGGCGAGCGGCTTAGACCAGGGGAGAGCGATGAGCCTTACGGAGCCGTGCACAAAAGCCCCTCGCACAGCTCTGGGGGATGACAAGGGTAATAGAGACCGTCACAGCGGCACCGACGACAACACATGTGGGACGAATGCTAGGGGCCGATAACGCTTCTAGCTAAACACCTTATTTTCAATTCGGAATTATCGCTAGTGTCCCCGATTGTGTCAATGCTGTTTTTACTGACTTCCACTTCCTGATTAATGTCCGACTGGATATGACAACTATTTCCTCTGATATATTTTTTTCAGCCGTCAGAATGACAATTATATATTTCATATCTACTGTATATATTCTGATCCAACTCATTACCGTGGTGAGATATCCTGGCACTCGTGTTTGTACACTAATGAACACATGCCGACAGCGGGGGCCATTCAGTTATGACTGTCAAGCCATGTGGTTGTCACCACAAAGTGCAAACTGTCAATTCAATCACACAATATGCAAATAATGCCATCTTACTCTGTCCAATGTAAATTTTGCCATTTTGTGTGTGCAATGTGGTATCTTTTTTATAGTTAGCACATGTACAAGCATTTCTACCGTCTAATTCAGACCTGCTAAAACGGCCTAGATGTATGACAGTTACAGTCAATTTCCAGGCCGCAATATAAATAGGGACACGTATTGTTTTCACATTTAGTAGTTCATAAAAAAATGACCAAAAATAACGGTCTATAAGAAGTCTAGGGGGAAATGAGTAGGTGTGTTGATGTTCGTCTGAGGATGTAATGAGAGCAACAGTATGTTAGAGAAGATGGGAGACAGAGAAGGACAGAGAGAGAAAGCACAAAGTGCCAGTGCAAGAGAACAATCTAGAGAGGTGCCTGCAGTAGAGATAAAAAGTGCCTACCAGGAAAGAGAGGAGAGGCCCTTAAAGCGCTTGCCTTCTTCCAGGTGCCCTCAGTCATCTAATGAACCTGACCAGGCCCGACCCTGCACTGGCAGGAAGAGACCTAAAGGGGGCACCGCGGGTCATAACAGACCATACTACACCATGGCTTTGGTGACACCTTTCAACATAGGTCGGTAAAAAAAATGTTTTTCTTACTTTATTTTTCAGGGTTGTCACAGTACAATTAAACATACAATAACTCTGATCCCACCCACCAAAGGTACAAATAATACATACAGACACACACATACACAACGTCAAAGAAAGAGGACACTTAAAAATAAATAAAAAAGTAAATATATATATATAAAAAAAATGTATAAATAAAGATAAATAATAATGATAATGCCACCTTTGAGGTCAAGTGTAACATTGTAAACACACCCTGTATAGACTAAGTTTTGATAGTGAATGACTGTTCATAAGTAATGCAATTGTGCTGCATGCAGCGCCCCACCCGTCCAGCTGTCATGTGTGCCAATGAGGATCAAGAGAAGGATAGATTATCTGCAAATTGTAGAAAAGGACTCTAGGTGTTATGAAATCTATCTGAGGATTTACCCCTAGAGTATCTCAGTTTTTCTAGGGGTAGAAAAGCTAGGACTTCTTTTACCCAGCAAAGGAAAGATGGGGGATTAGCAGACGTCCACTGCCGCAGGATAAGGCCGAATCTCGATTCTTCCCCTTGCCCCTTTTGCTTTGTCTTTGTCTTTGTCTTAACCCTAGCACTTGCAAGTGTAAGGGGCGGGCCAAGGGCTGAAAACGTTCCCCTATGAAATGAGACGCCACTCGGTTTCGGGTACGTCATGCGTGACTGTATGAGCTATGAAACTAGCGATTTAAAAAAAGTTTAAATGAAGAACATGGTTGCAAATATATATGTATACAACTGTAGAGCACGAAACAAGACTGTCGTCATTTTTAAATTAATTATAAGCCAAAAATACTTACATTTAGTGTATTTAGCATCTAGCTAGAAAGCTACCATATAACCCAATGAAGTGGTGGCATACGCGCTAAGTGTAACCTAAAACTACCGTTTGAAAGCTTCAGTTAAGACCTACAATACTATGCATCGTTCGTGTCGTTCATTTCAGATCAAACCAAGTCATTATAAACAAATACAAAGTTGTGTAGATAGCTTTATTCATGTAAAATATTCCTCGCTTCAAGCAGCCATTTTTTTTTGAAAATTCCCGAGCTGGGTTCGCTGTGCGCTCTGGGATAGCCCTTGGAGGAGCAAGTGAGCTCAACGATAATCTTAAAAACAAGGGCCATACACCCCTCAACCTTAACCCTTAATCTTGATCAAATTGGGTATTGAGACACCACTAGCTCTCACATGAACGCGCAACTTCGAGGGTAAGGGGTAAGATAAGGGGTAAGGGGAAGTATTGAGATTGGGCGCAAGTCTCCTAGCTAAAAGTGAAGCAAATGCAATGGCATATACTTGGGATGTAGAGGTCTGAACCTAGGTCGGTACAATTTTTCACAATCTTTACCATTATTTTCTGTTGTGTGAGTGTATATGAGTTTGTGTGTTTGCTTTACAATATATTTCTGTCTGTTGCACACAGAAGAATCAAAGAGAAAGCCTGAAAATGAAAGCAATACACACATTTTTGAATCTCAAGTTGCCTGAGGCGTCCCATATTTCTACTGCTTGCCTGTATTTCTGGAGTTTCACACATATACAGCATTGACTTAGGTCTCTGCATGTCACATAGTAAGGCTCCGCTCCATGCAAAAACAGAGCACATTTAGTAAGCGTTTAACATCCACTTAAAAATGCAATCTGCGATTCTAATCTGATGCACTCAAAAGCCAATTGCTCCTTATGGTCCTCTAGCTGATTGTACAGTGTGTACGCAAAAAAAAAAAAAAATCTGTGTTCCTAAACAGTCCTGGCTCTATAAATTAGAAACAGTGGCTCAGACTGAGCCAAAAAAAATTTCAGCCTATCGACATATGCTTCAGGAGCACGAAAGGGAGAGATGTAATTTGATTAGACGTTGAGGTAAAATATGAACATAATCGCCAATCTGCCTTTGAGATGACCATTTGCCTCTGAAACGTCCATTCCTATGACTGTTAATGATAAACTATAATCACCTCTGTTACACAAATGGAAAAATCAAGAGAGGTGTGGTGTATAGTTTTTCTTTTAACTTTTCCTTTACTATCTATCCTTTAAAAACACAACCTTGCACTAAACTTATTGTGAAAACCAGAGCTCGCCTGAATGGAGGAGCAAAGAGAAGGACTCGTTTAATCACTGTTTTCTCATCACAACACATCTGCAAGAATGGAGCAGAGACAATACTGTGTGACTCTGATGGGCCCTCAATGGAGTCTTTAGCTAAAGAGGGATAATTCTTGACTCCATTGGGACTTTCTATGTAATCTGTGAAAGGAGTTACTACACTGGAGAAAAAAGAAACAAAGAGAAAAAGTGAGAGAGAGAAAGAGAGACAGAGAGAGAGAGGAGGGGGGAGGAGACAGATAATTTTCTCCTCCTCTATGGTCAAACACTAGGGAGCCAGTGATCAGCGCACTGGATCTTAAACAGTGTGAATGTATCCCTAGTGGGGGCATATGTCTGCCTTGGCGTCAAGAGCCAACCCCATTACCAGAATAAACTGATCCTTTAGGGCAGAGTTTGCTTAAATGGAGTTCCAGGTCTCTGTTCATTTCTGGAGGTGGTGATGGTGGTGATGGTGGTGGCAGGGGGGAAAGAAAGGGAAAAAAACAAACCAGCTCTCTTCCCTCCACTCTCCATTTGTCTTGGCTGCCGCCGGTCTCATTGAGGCACAGACGGCTCCGTAGCATTGCCATGTTGACATATGAAGTCTCGTTAGCTCTGTCTATGTGTTTAACGGGAGACGGATGCTGGGGGAACAGCTAACAAAAGGGGTGCCCTGATGCAAACCATCGAGGCTAAACGTGATGAATCGTAACGCAGAGGGAAGGTGTCGTTCACATGTGCCTTCTCAATCCCCCCCCCCCCCCCACACCTTCAGGCACTGCAACAACCTCCCAACACGCACACACACACAGACAGACAGACACACACACACACACACACACACACACACACACACACACACACACACACACACACACACACACACACACACACACACACACACACACACACACACATACACACACACACACACACACACTACCCCTTTTTTCTGTGTAAGACACCCATACAATACTTGCAATTTCCTGTGAGGCAAATCACTTCAGCCAACGAACAATAAAACCTCTGATATCAGCAGTTCACAGCTCGATGCCATTAATATGTATCCCAGGTCCGGCAGATCTCTGCTCTGCAAATCACTGTGTGGCTCTGGCCTCTGTTATGGACTAAGCAATTACACAGCGATTAAGACTGCTTGCACCAAAACAACAACAAAGAAAGTGCTTAAGGGGAACAAATGAGGGGGAGCCTGCCACATTTGCATTCAGTCAAAAATTCCAGACTGCACTAGGAGGAAATTAATAAATAAATAAATAAATAAATATAATACAGAAGGCAGGAATGTTAAGAAAGGGTCACGATGGATGTCAACAAGTCACGGGGTATGTTAAGCCAACCTGAAGTCGTTCAAAAAGGCACTTTCATCCCAAAACTCAAAATAGCGATTAACGCCTTATTGTGCAAGCTCATGCTCCCACACAACTCAAGCCTCGACTCTGACTGAGGTTGATAAGGCCCTAAGCTCTACGCTTAACTTCAGCTACAGAAGACTGGGATACTCTCATAGGAGAGACATGGCTTTCTGGGGTATTTGTATGATGTAGTATTTAAAAAAAAATGTATAAACATTATAATCCTGTTCATTTTATTAACATCCTTTAGTAATAACAGTGTTATTAATCATTTATACACCATTGACAACTAATACAGCTGTGCTTAGGTGGTAACCTCTAAGTTAAGTGTTTACTGGCAGAACTTGCTCCAAGTGTTAAACTCCAAAATGAACTGCAGGGCTAGATGCCACACAGGCACAGCACAGCAGGCTAATCTAATGGTCCGTTCCAGTTGTACTTGGAAGACAAAATGTCCCAGTTCCAAGTCGTTAAATTTAATCAGGAACACTCCCTGAAGTCAGAATTCCAACTCGAAAAGTCAGACAAACCTCACCAACCCTGACTTCAGAATCCAAGATGGTTGCCCCTGTGCATCAACTTTATTAGCACTTCTGTCTTAATTGTCTCTCATTAAATCAGTCGTACACACAGTACTGTCCAACTTCTCTCTGCGGACATGTTGCTACCGCGTTTGTATGCTAAAATATTGAGTAATGTGTTGCTATCAACTGGCATTGTTAACATCTGATAGCAATCTGATAGCAGCTGGTATTGTATTTGTTTTTTGCGACTTGTTACTGAAACGGGGCAACTCAGGTGTGATGTCAATCCCAGCTACAACGGCTTCCAAGGGATATGGAAAGCACCCTCATTTACTGCTCATAGGGGTTCGGTTGAGGGAAGGTGTGTGTGTGTGTGTGAGAGAGAGAGAGGTGGGGAGAAAAAGAGAGAGGAGGGGAGTGTGCGTGTGAGTGTGTTTGTGTGTGTGCGAGAGAGAGGGGCTGGGGGGAAAGCGAGAGAGGAGGGTAGTGTGTGTGTGTGTGTGTGCTTGCAGGGCTGTGTGTGCGTCTGTGTGTGAGTGAGAGAGAGAGAAAGAGAGGGAGTGTGTTTGTATGTGGGTAATGGCTGAACATTCACGCTACTGTACACTTAACACTTTGCCTGAATGATAGTCCATGACTTACATGTACAGCAGTAATAGTAGGATAATGTCTTCATCGACAACTACATCTGTATTTGTCCTTCATACATGCACATTACAAAGCAAATGCTGTACTGCAGTTCTTTTGTGTAGTTGGTTACAAGGCTGCAAAACAAACAAAACAAAGCAGAAAACTGAATAAAGTTTCAGCAAAAATCTGAATAATTGTATTTGATAAAATACATGTATTATTCCTAGGAGCAACTTCAATGACAGGCCAGCATGCTCCAGTGCGTCACACATACGCTCAAATACATCCTTGGCTGTGGTACGGCCTTGCATTGTTTTTACACAAAATAATTCCTCTGTCACTTCAAACTGGTTGTTAACACCGCAGAAAAAAATTGCGAGCTAAGAATTATAATTTTTGTCAGTACTCTCGTCCAGAGCCACAGAATACGCACTGAAACTTTTGCCTTTGACACACAGCTAGATTTATTTTCTGATAATGAAAGATAGAAGACATTCCTCCAAAATACCTATTTTTAATGATTTTGTTGCCATTCCATTTCGTGACATACGCAAAGAAAAAAATTGTTCTTCACACAGATAGATCTTTAAAATTCCAAGTATTGCTTAGCAACGCATTACTTGCTGACTTCAATTCAGTTTCCATTACGTTAAATGTACGTACTACTTGCCGAATGACTTGAAAGACATGAATTAGAGCACAAAACCCTTGCAAATGGCAGCGGTAAACGTAATCAATGGAAATGCAAAATGTATGCAAAATTCTGAGGAGCCTACGGGCCGGATGAAATCGCTTGGGGGGGGGGGGGGGCGCAATTGGCCCGCGGGCCTGGGTTTGAGGCCCCTGGCCTACAGTCTACTTTTTTACCTCACCCATGGAGCCCCGGCAATCGGTCAATCCATTCCCACCTTGAATCACAGGGATAAGCCGTTTGTTTCTTACCTCAGCTCCCCGACAATGCCTCCTGCTAAGGCGGGGGTGGACGGTTGTTTTTTCTGCAGGCGGCACAGGGACCTGCCTCCGATCCAACAGTACACCGCTGTGCCAATTAGCATTTGATAAACTACCACAGCACGGGGTTACCAAATATTGTCTTTGCGAAAAAACAGAACAGAAAAACATGTAAATAAGGGGAAAAAATGGCAAGGCCCAGGTGTTAAGGAGATGGCGGTGTACGTGCCCAGATGTTTAGGAGACGGCTGTGTACGTGCCTTTTTGGCCTTGATGGAAGGAATATGTTTTTGGGCAATAATGGGGGTAGAATGTCTCTGAAGGGTGGAGGAGAGGTAGTGATGGTAGGGAGCGGTAGCTGTCACAAGTAATCACGCTCTTAGTGAGAAATGGAGGCTGGCAGCCCAGTGTGAAGGAGCCGGTGATGGAGTAGACTCGTACTGAGCGGCGACACCCAGGCAGACGTTCCTCAGCGAAGCTTGGTGGGGCTGCCTCGTGAACTATCGGCCCCCACACACGCAGGACGCATTTATAGAGATGCACCCACACACACAAACAATTCAATTCAATTCAATTCAATTTTATTTGTATAGCGCCATAACAACACAATTGCCTCTCGGCGCTTAACAGAGCCCAGAGCCTGAACCCCCTTAGTGCATGCACAACGGCAACAGGGGCAAGGAAAAACTCCCTGTTAGGCAGGAAGAAACCTTAAGCAGAACCACGGCACATAAGGGGGGACCCATCTTCTTAAGGTCGGCCGGGTGGAGACAGGAAGGTGGGACGGGGGGAAGGGGGGAAGGGGTAGGGTTGTGTGGCAGAAGGGGAAAGGAAGCAACAGGGGCAATACACAGCCAGCATTTGGTCACTGGACATATGTATGCATACATCTGGTGGTAAATACATGATACAGACAAGACCAGATTACTGTGCCAATAGGGTTACTGTTACAGGGGTAAGGGATGTAGGGACAGAGAAACATTTCGGTGGAGGCAATAATGTATATTGTATATAAAGGCTAGCATAGGGTATTGGGTAGAGAAGGTGTACGGCAAAGCAGTGGCGGTGGGTGCGGTTGGCCAAGGGTTTCTCTAGGTAGACCAGGTAGAGAGACTACGTGCAGAGTGGTGGGGGTGGGGAGGGATAGTTCCACTTCCATCAGCGATTGGAACACGCCTGGCTCCGGGGAGGCAGTGGACCTTGCAGGGGCCGCTTGTTGAAGGGGGGGTGTGGGCATCTAGGACCATGGAGCTGCCGATGACCAGAGTGGTGGTCGTCACATCCAGCCGGAGAAGTCGTCGAGGGGATGATGACTGTGTTGAGGGCCCAGGATGGGGAGCAGGGCGGCGTGGGTGATGCTGGTGTGCTCTGGAGCCGGTCTGCAGGGGCATTTCGGGGCGGGCTGAGGAGGGGAGTGACCAGGCCCAGGAGGCTCCTCCTGATCCATCTAACAAACAGGAAATGACGAATCAGTCTGCATTGCACTGTTTAGTTTTTCTGGCATTGAGCATTTTGTTTTTTGTTGTGATCTGTTTGCCGGGGCCGTACATGCATCCACTCGGCAAACAGGAAACACATTTGATGTTGCGGTACTAAATTACAAGTAGTAATTTAATTTGTTTTTTGTTGTGATCTGTTTGCCGGGGCCGTAGATGCATCCACTCGGCAAACAGGAAACACATTTGACAAACACACACAAAACATTGGATGAAAATATATACTGTATATATCATTGCTTCTCTATCAGAGTTTCTCATTGCTGCACAGTGGTACAGCCCACTATTCACCTGCCTGCGACATTTAAAAACACACATGTATTTCAATCTACATTGGAAGGGAGATGCGAAATACATACAAAACCGACGTCATCTGTCAGTTGGAAATCCCGTTTCGGTTGGAGGGAGTCCAATCTAGTCACCCATCATGGAGAGGGAGCATTCCCACAATCTCCCCCCCCCCCCCAGCGGTGATTCATGGCTTTAATCACGTAAGCACCCTGCAAGGGCATACGCCTGCCCACAATCCTCTCTCTCCTGTGAGCTTGACACATGGCCGCTCTGCGCCACCGCGCCAGCATCATTTGTCCTACTTAGACGGTGGTGGCGGTAGTGGTTGTGGCAACAGCGACGGTATCGCAGGTAATTATGCCACGAGCCCCTCGGCTGCTGCCGTGCTGGCACACTTTGCAGTCGCCGCAGCCCCATTTCTGACATAGCGTGAAGAAGCGAAAAGTGGGTGCCGGGTAAAATTGATGATGCCGCAATGTGCGCCCGTGTTACTCTACAACACCACTGGCACGACTCTGATGCTCTAGTCTACAACAACCATCACGGCGAGGTTTGAAATTTACGGGTGGACAGTAATGCCGGCTGATTCGTCGGCGAGGCTGTCTGTCAAACAGCAGGAGCTCTTTAATTGAGCCATTAATCCTTACCTGAGCCTGTGCATGTTGAAGAGTTTGTGTTGGAGCCAAAATGGCGGATGGTGATACCCAGTCGGAACCACATAGAGACAGAGACATAAAGATTTTTCCTGTTCTATTGTTTCATTCTGTTTAACACACTCAAAGCGCCAGACTTCCAAAGGCTGAGGTGATTTCATCAGTGCCCAATTTTGAAGCAGTCACCCTGGTGCAGGAGCTGTGCTGGACACTGCAGCGCACTTAAGAGGCAGTCTTACAAGTCATGGATGTTGCTGTGTGTGCTGAAGGGAATTCATACAGAGAGGGAAGGGATGTTGGGAAGACTACACTTACTGTGTGTGTGTATGTGTGTAACTGTGAACTGTGTGTGTGTGTGTGTGTGTGTGTGTGTGTGTGTGTGTGTGTGTGTGTGTGTGTGTGTGTGTGTGTGTGTGTGTGTGTGTGTGTGTGTGTGTGTGAGAGAGAGAGAGACAGATTGAGAGCTAGACTGTGTTACATCTGATCCAGATAAGTGTCAGGAAAATCTGTCTTAGAACTTCAATAAATCAACAGGAAACCACACACACACACACACACACACACACACACACACACACACACACACACACACA
>NC_137920.1:36127924-36202924 GCF_963457725.1 Sprattus sprattus
TGAAGTACAACAGAGAGACAGACTGAGATGCTTGTAGTTTGAGTGAGGGAATATGAAGAACAACAGACAGAGAGAGAGAGGGACAGAGAGACTGAGATGCTTGTAGTTTGAGTGAGGGAATATGAAGGCTATCCACCTGGATTTAGCCCAGACTGCTGCAGGGCTCTAGACTCAACACTTCTGCAGTGATGTGCCACTGGGAGAGAAATTAGCTTTTTGTTACAGAGGACAACGTTTGAGGGGGTGCTTCAACAGGGCCTGATACTGGAGCTGTGAGTGGATGTGTGTATTCTTTCCTCTGTTGCTTTCTCTCAGATTGAAGTTTGGAGGCTGGGCTTGGCCATCTCTCTGTCTTCCCTTCTTCCCTGCTGGGGGTATTTCACTCACAGGCCTGTCCCCCTTGACCCTCTGACCCTCATCTCTCTTTCTCTCTCTATCTCTCTTTCTCTCTCTCTCTGTTCTTCATTTCCGCTCCTCTTTCTCTCCCCTCCCTTAGTCGACCTCATGTCAGTGCCACACTCAAACTGTGAGCAGCCAGCTGTCAACATGCCACCTTGTCACATCACTGAGATGGAGAGAGACAGGGAGAAAGTGTGAGTGGAGGAAGAGATGGATGGATGGATGAGGGGAAGAGTAAGAGGAATTTACTCAGGAATGGCTAAATTTGTTCTGCTTTCTTCTTTATAGGATATTCAGTTCATCTTATTAGCGTCATATACGTACTGTTTACGGATGGACTGAATGTAAAGACATTTAGACGAATTACATGCCAGTATGAACAGCTGAACAACATTGAATCCCATCCGCCACATTAAGCAGTGTAATGTCAGTAAATGTCTCACAATCAAATTCACTGGGATGGCAAAGATAAAGAGGGATCCCATTACCTTGAGTCAGGCGACAAAACAAGCAGTCAAAACCACACTCATCAGCAGAGTCCACTCAGGCGCAGAGAAATGAGACGCACCCAACATGCCTCAAAACTACATAAACATGCACTGCGAATAAACCCCACCTTGACCCCAATTGATTTAGCTAGAGCAAGCCCAGCAGTGCGGTATGCAGTGGAACAGAACAAAGCAGCTTGTCTCCTGTACCGTTACCTGTTGATGCCTGAGCTTCTCTGCCTGTGCATCTCTGCCTGATTTCGTCTAGCTGGTAAAGACTAATCAATGGCCATTGTTGCAATGTCTGTTTTCCGGGGGCCTATCTTGTGTAAAACATTGATTCACCCAGATCGCTCCCATTTTATCAGCCTTTTTTCTCGCAGTCATTTGGTTGTCTAGTCACCTCATCCTCCCCCCAGCGAGCGACATTCCCCCCATTCATCCCCCCCCCTGTCTGTTTTATAAAGGGGGCTTCTTCTTTTTTTTTTTAAAGAAGGTTTTTTATTGTTTTTTAACGCACAGATGTAAAATTGTACAGTTCAAATATGAATTCAAGAGTCAAAGAGCACAAACTCCCACCACCCCACCCCCTCCCACACACCCACCCAATCCCCCTCCCTAAACAAAACAGGCATACAGATACAACTCAGACACACAAATCATAAGCACAGTAAAGATGAACCTAAAACAAACACACACAAATAATTAAAATAAATAATAATAATAATAATGAATAACAATAATAAAAAACATGGTGGACAGAGCATTGGTGGTTAGTTGCATAACAGATTATTGAAAGGAATAGATATATGTCCTATAAATACTAGTGCAGTGTAGAAGGACAATAGGAAACCAAATCATGGGAGTGTTTGTAAGTCAGTGAAGTATTGTATAAATGGTTGCCAGTGCTTGAAAAATGTGTCCCCAAGTAGAGTGAATTTGATTTTCTCTAATTTTAAGAAAAACATGAGGTATTTCAACCAGACAGATACAAGAGGGGGCTGTGGTGATTTCCAGTTATATAGAATTCTACGCCTAGCCAGTAGGGTGGCGAATGCCACAACATTTGCATGGGTCTTGTTTAGAACGCGTGGTATGGGTGAAACACCAAATATGGCTAGAGGGCATGGTTCCAAAGTGATTCCTAAAATTTCTGAGGGAATTTTAAAGATGGAGATCCAGTAATGTTCAAGTTTGGGGCATGATGTATACATATCATAGTCAAGTGGCAGGGTGTGCCTCCACACTTTACACAAATGTCCTCAGTGTCTGGGTATATTTTGGATAGCCTTGAACTTGACAGATGCATTCTTTGAACAATTTTAAATTGAATCAGGCCCAAACGGGCACATTATGACGAATTACGCATTCTGTTGATGGCTCTATCTTCCTCAAATTGTACGCCCAACTCCTGCTACCAGGCAGCAGCGCTTTTAGAGCACTGCTCTGTGTTAAATGACAGAAGACCCCGATAAATGTGGGAAACAAGTGACCTCTGATTGGGTTGGAGTTTAAAGAGGTTTTCACATGGCTGCCTAGGGGGTGAAGAGGGGAAGTCAGAAAAAGTCTTTAAGACACAATGCCTAATTTGAAAGTATCTAAATAAGTGTGATGTGGGCAAGTCGTGTGAAGTCGATAGGTCTGTGAAGCTAGCAAAAACTCTGTCTATGTATAAGTCATTGAACGTCTGTAGGCCCCCCCCCCCCCCGTCTGTTTTATAAAGGGGGCTTCTTAACCAGACAGAATCTTCTAGAAGTGGCAGGGTTGGGCAGGCGAGGAAAGAAGAAAGAGAAAAGAAGCAGAGGCCGCCCTCCGGAATGACAAATGGCACACCGCTCCCTCGTGTCTTTTCAATTACAGGCGGGCATTAGCACAACTGTTTTTGTTTGTTTGTTCCTCAGTGACTCCACTTCAGACACCCAATTATCTGGGCTTTGTTGGGAGACAGAAAGAAGGAGGAGGAGGAGGAGTAGATGAGAGAGGAGATGAGAGAGGAGAGGGAGGAAAAGGGTGGGAAAGGATGGCAGCACGGAGATGGCAGCCAAAAGGGAAGATGGTTAAGGGGGGTCAGGGTGCGGCTCCTCGGCAGTGAGAGAGGAGAGGAGTTGCCATGGAGCCCCCGATGCAGGTGCCCATTACAGTGACACACTAGAGAGGCTTCAAAGGGAAGAAGGCCTGTTCCCACTGCTGGATCTCAGGCCAGTGCAGACCCACAGCTTTGGATGCCACACAGACAAGGGAACTGAGCCGTTCCATCTGCCGTCAGTGCAAGCTGCTAAATGCTGGCTTCTGTTGCAGCTTAAACCACTGGGACGATACATCACAAGTGGGACTGGATGAGTGCCTCAGACAAAAGCTAGGTTTCTGGGTCTTAAGATAAAGCCTAGAAACCCAGCGTAACTTCTATTTAGACAATGGAAATGTAATTATCTTTGTCATATTCAACTAAGACTTGGCTATGTACAGCTAGGGAGGCCCATTAGTGTACACTCACAGTAAAGAGACATTACAGGGTTTCTGTCTAAAGAGACATTACAGGCTTCTGTCTAAAGAGACATTACAGGGCTTCTTTCTAAAGAAACATTACAGGGCTTCTTTCTAAGGCCAGTGAGCTCAACTTCCAGCCAATAAGCTAAGCAAATACCAACAACAGCACAGCTGGCACTGATATAGGCTACCTTGTTTGCTAACTGATATATTTGGCAACATCATGCTGTAAACGCTGTCCTTACATTATTGTTGGGTTTCTGAGCTGCAAGCAAAACTACCTAGTGAACATCCGTTGGAATTCATGGGAACAACGAGTGTTTATCTCTTCTTCATATGTCCATATAACATTGAGGTGAATTTGACGATATTCAAACTAACCATCAGCAAAACATACCATAAAAATGGTAAAAACCTGCATAATAGTGAGTACATGTTGTGAACGTATTGTGATTGTCTACTGACACTCTCACTCTGGGGTGTTCCCCTCAATGAGTCATGGGAAATACACCGCTGCTGCCGCTGCTGCTCTGCAATTCCTGGATAGGTCTGAGGTGGATTCATTTAAATTCTAAATTAAAATGCGAGGATAAATAATTCATACCCACTAATGCTTGTAATCTGGTGCCCACAGCAATGCTTTTAAATATTCATAAGTTAAATAATATGTTTTCAAAGAATCACACAATGAAAACTGTGGCCAATTCTCATGGCGACGGCTTATTTTCCAGTACATGTCGGTATGTTACAATCAACAAGTAGAAAGTAAGAATCTAGTTCTTTCACTGAAACTACATCATACACAGTTTGACTCACCAGAATGCTGGCCAGAATGCTGAAAACTTTCAATGGAAAATGGGATTGGATAGGAAATGCCATTCATTTTCTGTCTATGTCTTTATTGGCTCCTTGATTTTCTCACAGCCTTTTTGAAACTTCACGACTTCATGACTCACTTTTCCCCCAGTGACTGTGGCAGATTTCGCCGCTTTGAAAGTCGTTGGGTGTGGTCCGTGGACATCAAATGGCTTTCATAGCAGACGTCACAACCACAGCTAACACCCCGTTAGGGTGCTGCAACCATAGACATATATAGGCTGCAAGTCACTGCATGTCAGAGAGAGAGAGAGAGAGATTGAGAGGGAGAAAGAGAAAGCGAAAGCAAAAGAGAAAGAGAGAATAGCCTCAGGTACACTCAATGTGCACGACTTCACTACATGCGACTGCATCCAACAGAAGCCTTATGTGCCGAATTCTGTCAATATCGAAAGTCCAAACAAAAACAATAAACAACACATACAGGGCAGAATACCTATTGGCTATATCTATTCAAAAACAAACTTTTAAATTCTGGAAGCATATGAAGTCTAGTCCTAGAACTCCACTCCAGTTTGAAACATTAGAAACTCAGGAACCGAACCCAGAAAGGAGTCCTCTGAGCCAGCTGCAGCTGGAGCTCACTAACCCAGTAACAGACCAGTACTCAGACCAGAACCCATACCAGTAACAGACCAGTACTCAGACAGTACACAGACCAGTAGCCACACCAGTTACATACCAGTACTCAGACCAGTACCCAGACCAGTAACAGACCAGTACTCAGACAGTACACAGACCAGTACCCAGATCAGTAACATATCAGTACTCAGACCAGTAACATATCAGTACTCAGACCAGTAACATACCAGTACCAATACCAGTACTCAGACCAGTACCCATACCAGTACTCAGACCAGTAACCAGACCAGTACCCATACCAGTAACCAGACCAGTACCCATACCAGTACTCAGACCTGTACCCATACCAGTACTCAGACCAGTACCCATACCAGTACTCAGACCAGTACCCATACCAGTACTCAGACCAGTACCCATACCAGTACTCAGACCAGTACCCAGACCAGTAACCAGACCAGTACCCAGACAAGTACTCAGACCAGTAACCAGACCAGTACCCATACCAGTACTCAGACCAGTAACCAGACCAGTACTCAGACCAGTACCCAGACCAGTACTCAGACCAATACCCATACCAGTACTCAGACCAGTACCCAGACCAGTAACCAGACCAGTACCCAGACAAGTACTCAGACCAGTAACCAGACCAGTACCCATATCGGTACTCAGACCAGTAACCAGACCAGTACCCATACCAGTACTCAGACCAGTACCCAGACAAGTACTGCTTCCAAATCAAAAAATTGTGTCAATACAATCAACCAAGCAAAATAGGCAAATCAAGTACAGGCTCAGTGACCACAACTTTGTAGTGGAAACAGGTAGACATAGAAAACCTGGCTGCCAAAAGAGGACAGAGCAAGTGGCCACGGCTAGACAGGGAAGTTTGAGACAGAGGAACACTGTGTTCTTCACTGTGAGAAATATACAGAAACAAGAAAACTTTTCTGTAAGTTTAAAACCAAACTTAGACAGTCCTTGACAAAAAAAAAAAAAAAAATGGCTATCTATCAGGAGAGGGACCATCAGCTGCTTTCGCAGCAAAATATAGCTCATTATGTCACAACCAGAGTGACACTAGTTTAGCATAAATATAAATAGGTTTAATGTATACTGTATATATATTGTCTTTTTCAAATATCTATGTTTATTTTATGTAAGTGTAAGTCTACACATAGACATTTCCTGTTCCTTGTATTCCTATCCTTTGGCAATACAAATGCCTTATTTGTTATGCCAATAAAGCACTTTGAATTGAATTGAAATTGAGAAAGAGAGAGAGTGAGTGAGAAAGATAGAACACGAGAGCAGCAGTGAAGGAAAGAGAGAGTGAGAAACAGAGAAAGAGTGAGTGGGAGAGACACATTACTCATGGCTTAAGCGAGACCATTCGTGGTTAGTGTCTGCTGACATGACACTGGGGAAGCTGTTTGAGGAATGACATTGGAAATGGTGTCTTGTGTAGGGTGAGCCACGAGCCACGAAGGAGCGGAGCTGGACGTGCAAGGCATAGCTGCAGAGCCACAAATCAATTTACTTTCCTTTGCACCGTGTGCACCGTCCGCGCCGTCCGCCTTCCCCCTTTTTACAACAAGGTTATCGGCCCCGTGCAGAAGCCTGTGATTTGCTGGCATCACTCCGCATGTGGACACTCGTTCCACATTAAATAAAAGAAGCGCCTTGAAATCCAGTGAACGGATTTGTGGGAGCAGGGTGGGGGAGGGGTGTGTTTGTGGGGGGAGGGGGAGGGGGGGCAGAGCTATAGATGTGTCCTGGCCTGGTCTTTGTTTGTCACATCAAAGCGCACACAAACCAGCCTTATCTCCCTAAATCAGATCACTCCAAGGGCTGAACTTCGATCCGTCTGACCCTATTTACCATGTCCCGCACTTTCTCTGTCTTCGTCTCTCTGCCACACATTAGAGACTCTGCCATGCTTTGTTTGAGAGGAAACAAAGTCAGGTACACGAGTGTTCATTCCATTTCAGCCTCATCTTCTGATGGAATTAAATTATTTGTGTGCAAGTTTTTATAAGGCCTCTGGACTTCCCCGAAGCCAGACGTTAGTTGTAGAGTTCTCCGTTAGGGTAGGACCCCTATGAAGAGAAACAGGCCAAACAACTGAAATAAGCCACTGCTAACTCCAGACACAACAGCTTTAATGAAAGTAAAAGTCTCCCAAATCCTTTGATGGCCGTGTTATACACCAAAAAGCATTTAATCCTGCTCTCCTGGGCCGCCTCATGACATCCCTCTCCATCTTAAGCTAATATCCATATGCTGCGCTTTCTTCCATCTATGACACTCCAAGCGACACAGCTAACAAAAATGACATGATGTTGGAGATGATGCCTCGCCTGCCTCTAGTTTGTGCCGACCCGCTGAATTGGAGTCCTCTTGAAATTGAGTCTCATTCTGTGACGCGGGTTCTCTTTCATGCTGGGCCCAGTGTTGTGCCGGGAGACAGTGTGCCATATCAGAGACATTATTAAGGAGGAGACAAATCTCTGAGGGAAAAATGAGGGGGGGGGGGGGGGGCTTGTCTGTAGAGCTGTAACTAGAAGTCCTGCCCTGTATTTCAAAGAGCAAATCAGACGGTCAGAAAATGCACAACTGACATTCCGCCAGTCCTGAACAATTTGTTTATCTCCACTATTACTATAGCACTAGCTGTGGGGCTGAATTTGGTGCAGTTAGCAAATCAAAGTATTTTTAAGCCTTAAAGCTTTAAATGGTGATTCCAGTGTGTGTTTGACTATTCTATGCAGGGTTAAGAGTCTCCTCCCATGAATTTAGATAGGAGCCTGATCTCGTTTGCACAAAATAGTTGCCCTGGGGCATTTCCAAGATGGTTGCCAAGTAGCAGGACTGGCCTATAAGGACTTAAGCCATATGCTTCTCCAGCTGTATTGATAGTCATCACTTGTGCTGAGGGTGCCAGCAGAGTGAGTGAGAAAGAGAGAGAGGGGGAGAGAGAATGAGAGAGAGAGAGAGAGAGAGAGAGAGAGAGAGAGAGAGAGAGAGGGAGAGAGAAAGGGGAAGAGAGAGTAGAAGGAGGTAGAAAACTAAAAACCCTGCTGGCCGGCACCCATTCCCTCAGAAAAAGAAGCTGGTGTTTGACAAACATCACCTCAACTGCCCTGCAGCACCATGTGAAAGGCTAGCACCCGTTGCAAAAAAAACTGGTTTTTGCTAGTGTTGCACCGATACCGATACCAGTATCGGATAGGGCCCCGATACAGCACTAAAATGGTGGTATCGGTATCGGCGAGTACCAACAAATAGTGCAGATACTTTTTTTTTTTTTTTTTTTTTTTTGATTTTTTTTTTTTTTTTTTTTTTTTTTTATCAATGGTTTGGTCCACAAACAAAAGAAACAATACAGGGAAAGAAAAAAAAAAAAGAACTGACCAAACTTTAACTCTATTGTGTTCAAAATCAGAAAAGCCACTGTGCTGCTCAGTAAGGTAAACCATCAATTATAGAGGACTAGTCCTCAGTTATGTCTGAAGTGCTGAAACTGCCTTTCTTACTGTTACACTAGTATTAGACATGGGACCAAACCATTGATAAAAAAAAAAAAATATTTAAAAAAAATATTTTTCAAATTTCAAACAGAGTGGTATCGGTATGGTATCGGTATCGGCCGATACTGCACAGCCAGGTATCGGTATCGGTATCGGAGCCAAAAAATGGCATCGGTGCAACACTAGTTTTTGCTGGTTTAAAGGAAATTTAAAGCCCTTTAACAGCTTAGCCGTGCCCAGAGCGGGGGCGACACAGCACCAAGCACTGTAAAGAGCTGACGGCCATTTAAAAGTCATTTCTCCTGACAGGAGCAAGGGAAGAGGCAAGAAGAGAAAGAAGGAAGGAAGAAATGGCACAGGGCAGCAGCAGAAGCAGGAGCCTAGCTTCTTTTTACGTCTGAGGTTCAAAAGTGTAAAGAGCCTTGCTGGCCTGTGAGGGTGTGAAGCCAAATGACACAGGGTACTAATTAGTGGTACCGAGTTTTCCCCCTGCTCCGCTGGACTATGACGGTGGACCAGGGCTTAAGACAAGAGGTGTCAACCCGAATGGAGGCACCCAAAAGTGAAGGGAGGGAATCTCGCTTGTCATGCCGACGAGCCTCTCGGGGACACTGTCTGTCAGCACAATACGTCCGCTTCTGTCTCACTGGCCGCTTCCTGTATGTCACCAGCTGTCTCTTCTGGGAGCCAAAGGGGGCCTTGCACTGCGTGGGGGCCCATTCCCCGAGCACCTAGAGCCAGGAAACTAGCATCAGAGATCTGGTAGCTTAATGCTGACGGGCGTTGGTTTATACCTTAAACTCTTTAATATCAAACCAAATTAGGCACACACAGTGGGAAGTGCTGTGTTTCAACCAGTTTTAAATTACTTGTAATGACTAAGAAATTTTCCAAATTTAAGTGAACAGCCTTTTCCTTTCATGTATAATTAACATAAAAGTTCATGTTTGGATTGAATTATTGTAATTTGGACACACACACACACACACACACACACACCACACACACACACACACACACACACACACACACACACACACACACACACACACACACACACACACACACACACAGTAGTTTTGTATTATGCACCCCACTTATCCCTTGTGTGTGGTAAGGATGAGTCACTGTTTAAATCCTACACACAGCCTTGACAAAAATTAAGTAGACACTTGCATCTGTGACAAATTACATTCTTACACCAAGCTGAGAATCTTAGAGCAGTGGCTGAGGACATACTAAAATTAAAGTGTAATGCGCTGAAACAAATGAATTCGACAGGTGGATGCTGAAATATCGCAGCAACTGAAGAGATAAATCCCATAAGTGACCTATTGGTGCCGCTCTTGCACCCTGATCGTAAGTGTTACGACTCTACCCCTGTCCTCTGCCCAAATGGATATCATTGTCCGCATATTAATGTTACTTGGTTCAGTTCAGGCTTCTTCGACGGGTTTTTACATGTTTTAAATGGTATTTTGGAACAAATAAAATGGAAATTTACATTCACACACTAATCTTCTGCATTAAGATTTAACTTCAGGTTCAACTTTCTAACAGACTGTCAAAATAAAATTGTAAATAGAAGTCGACCACAAAAGTAAACATCCTACCATATCTTTAGGTATTTCGTTCCAAATAGTAACATTCTAACACATATAGAAGGCAGACAAGTTTACCATCGCAAGTGCAACCACTATTTTAGGTGCACCATCCCTGGATTATAGTTCTAGAAAGGACAATAGATGGCGCTGTGTCAATAATTAAATGTGTGGTTGATGTAACGGGGTACAGAGCGCATTCTCCCAGTCCTGCAAGACATCGAGGCACACGCGCTGTGAGGGCTTCAACCAGATCTTAACCGGCGATCGTTTCTCTCCACCGTTCACCGTTTTTTTTTGTGAGGATTGAGGTACACTGAAAGCCGTTCTTTGCCCAACTTCGATTTGAAGCTTTAATTCAGACACTGCTCACATGCAGGGAAATAATTGTGAGTCCATGCGTTTGAATAGATATTTTGAAGAATGTTCGCCGGTTTTCACGGACGCAAATCACAGTCTGCAGTTATGGTCATGTGCGTCTGTGGTATGAGGTTTGTATAGAATATCTCCGTGGACTGCATTAAAGGTTTAGGTGCAAATTACTAAAACAAAGTCTGATCGATTGGAAGTCATTCGTCAGACACTTGATAGATCAACAGCTACATCGAGGTGAGTGGCGGGGATTACAACATATGGATGTAAACAAGCAAACGGTTTTTAACCTCGCGCTGGATTATTACGTTTCATCGGCGGACCGTTAAGCGAGCACATGAGTGTGTCTCGGAGCCTCTGCCCTCTCCACGATCTGAGGCTCATCATGTCAGGGGTCGTTTGTCTGGCTGCGCGTTTTGGAAAAGGATTGCTGTGAGCTCAGACGGTTGAAGAATGGTGAGAAGATGCCTTGTGACGTTCAAACCGTTCAGGTGGGTGATGTGTTTAGTTCTGTTGTACTGTGTTTTTCTCTCCTTCATATTGAATGGCAACTATGTGAAATATGAAGTAGCCTACACTACTCCTTTATGTATTCTAAGTGACATACATGTGTAACGTATTAACTGTCACATTTAGTCTGGTGCTTTTTCAGTGACTTGCAGCAATTTCCTGTAAAACAATACAAACATCACCTCATATTAGTGAGAGCACCGATGAATAGCATATGATGAATGTCCATATTTTACTCAAACCAAAAAGCGATGTACGCACATGAACGTTATGTGTCTTCAGAGATTAGTGATGCAGTTTCTGTGAAACTGTTTAGCTGTGTTCCTCACAAAGAGGAAAAGTACATTTATTTAGATGTTTTATGTGTTATCGTTTGTAAGGGGAATACGCTATGAGTGGTAGTCTACAAGCCAATCAGAATTTTTAATTTTACAATATTAATATGTAAAATATTATTATATTATTAAATTGTCTTACATAGATTTAACATGTGGGCCTAATACATTGTGGGATATTATGATGGTGTCAAATTACAGAAGGCCTGTTATGTGTTGTGAGAAAGAGTGGGTATAGATGTGACATTCAAGCGTAAGCGTATGGAAGGGGGGGGGGGGGGGGGGGGGGGGTTATAATCGAAACGACAGAAATACCGCACATTTGTCAACAAACTAATTAGATTGGCGATGCCGTGACGCTCTCTCGCGTCCCTGTGGTGCGCACGCGCCCGCCTGCCATCAATCAAACCCGCAACTTAAGGTCGCAACTTGCGCCCCACTGACAGCGCGTATCTCCTGTCTCTACTACTACACTCTTCCCATACACGAGCAACATAATGACTCATGATCGAATGTGGCAACCTCCCTTAGTGAGAGGAAAGGACTTCGATAGATGTTGCTTCAGCGAGTGAGTTGAGGCTCAATACATGGTCTGATGACCACTGGGAGACTAGGTGGCAGTTGTTCAAGCGCACTGACCCAACATGGACCTTGAGAGCGGATGCTTCTTGGTTGGTAGGCTCACTCGCTACAAATGTAAGCTTTTGTGAGGGAATATGTCATATCTAAATTATGAGTTAATTTTCCCTCGGGTTACCTAAATACACCGATTTCGAGTGCGTGAAATGCACCGTTAAATCATTTCAAATAAGTTATTTTGATGCCAAAGGGCTCTTATATAATCACGTTTTGATGCCACAATGTTTAGCTTTTACCTGTAATCTTCAATTACACGCAAAAGTTGGGCTACGAGCCGAGCACCAGCCTCGAGGAAGTTCCTCGAGGACCTCCCGGAGCGCTCTCCAGTTTGTAGCAGTCATCAAACCATGGCACAATCTGATAACAGCGCACGTGTAAAGCCAATTAACAGATATCGGATCTTTCCCTCTGATCCAATTAGGAGACCAAAGCATTTACTTTTAACCTAGTAATTAGAGACCAGCCTGGCAGCACGTATAATCCCCTCCTATCACCCACGAAAAGGCTTTGAAAATGGATAAATGATAACTATAGAGGATACGGCTGTAGTCTGATAGTGTCATCACTTTGATCTGCGCTGTCTCCATGTTAAGTGCTGAGTGGGCTATAGCTGAAGATGTGACGTTGTGACAGTCTTGAGCACTCTAATGTGACGTTCTACAACCAATCAGTTTTCATATCCTCGTTTATTTTATGTTCTGCGTGGCTGATGATGCGGCATTACACTTTCCCTCTCACCAGATGGTCATACTTCATAGGCTAATCCCATATTTTACCTCAATCATAAATCTCCGGATTAAAATCTGTTCAGATCAAAAACAGATTGAATTTTATTTCACAGATTGGAAGTCGACCAGAACAGATGGTTTGAAATTATCTGGTTTTAACGACAGAAAACTTATATCTGAATTATTCCGTGAAGTGTTTTTCTTTTTAATCTCACAGTTAATCTAGATTTTATGCTCTAAACAGTCTCTTATGCATTTTATATCTGCAAGCACATAGCCCTTATATGGGGGTTTGGAGAGGGCATTTACCATCTTAAACTGAGAACTCTGAATTAAAAGAACAAATTGCTCTTGATTTCAGACAGGGGCAGGCCAAAGTTAGCTTTACATTAGTAATGGCAGTAATGGTAATCTTAAATACCTTTGCTGAGACAAGTATGTAAGGGATAATGTATAGAACGCAGGTCATTGTCGGGAAAATAAGCCCCGACAGGGCGAACAGCACCCCGACGCGAAAGCGGAGGGGTGTTGCTTCACCCTGAAGGGGCTTATTTTCCCGACAATGACCGGTGTTCTATACATTATCCCGCTTATTATACGGTTACAACTAAAACAAACAAATTACTTAACACCGTGTGTCTTTTTACAATGCATTTGTTACTATACGTAGTGTTTAAAAGGAGAGAAATAGTTCGCCAAAGACGTTGAACTTCAAAGACAGTTGAACATTCTTTAGGGGCCGATCACACAGGACGCGACTTTTAAAAGCGCGTCGCTAGCAAAACCATTGTTTTCCTATGGTACGGCGCGCCTTTCATGTGCGCCTTTTAAACGCCGCGCCTCGCGCCTTTCTGGCGGTTTAAAGGCGCGCCTAAAAGTTAAAATATTCTCAACTTTAAGCGCAAGGCGCGAGGCGCACATTTTAGCAGTTTATAACTATGAGGAATTGTACAACTCCAGATGTAAGAATTATTCGAATTCTATACGGCGGACACATGCGTGGACCTGCGTGAGCAACCAATTGGCCGTCTCTACACTATGCCTTTTATAAATGCCTTTAAAACAAATAGGCTAGCTGGCTAGCTAACTGTAGGCACCATAGACATGTATAGGCACCACTCCACAGGCGCATAGGCGCTTTTCCCCAGGCGCATCTTGCCAACGCGCTTTCAATGCGTCTGCGCTTATAAAAGTCGCGTCCTGTGTGATCGGCCCCTTAGAACACAGCTGCTCAACCGTCCGCTGAAACTCCATTGATAAGTTACCGTACTACTTGCGGAGTGCTACGAAAGAGGTGAATTAGAGGCAAAAAGGCCACTTTCCTTGACAGCGGTCATTAAGTCCATAGCAACGGTCAGTTATCGGAAAATAGTTGACCGCAGAACGTTGGGAAGCCCCATTCAAGTGAATAGAGCATTCTACAGCATTAAGAAGAGCGTGTAATAAATCAAGATATGATAGCATTGCTTACATTATTAAAAAGTGTTTGCCTTAACTGCAGATCCTGGACACCACCTGAAAACTATATACATACAGAAAGGTTTTTAATTGGATACCTCTTGAAAATGTATTTGAATATTTGTTGACTGTCGCTTCAGTCAGTCATATCTACGGGCTTATTGCAGTGCACTACAATTGGACAGTAAACTAACTCTGCGGTATCAAATGAGATGTATAGAGTCGCACAGAAAATACAGAGAAATCACCAGGACTGTCCAAACACTGAAGTGACATGTCAGTTCTTGACAATTCCCCGCTCGCATTGAAGGGAAACAGCATATGCATAATTCAGTCTGTCTTCCCCCTTTTTGATGGCTTCAGTTCTCCGGCTCCACATGTTGGTGACATGGCAACACAAGTAGCAGTCCCCACTATCAGAGAAAAACAAGCGCACTTGTCAATGGATGTTGAGGTGGGGGATGGTGACAGAGAGGAGAGAGAGAAGCAAATGGTTCCTCACGGCTCACTTACAGCAGCTGTCCCAGCTGAGGAGATTTGTGCGTCAGTGTCAGGCTAGCAATGATAAAGAAGAGCAGATTCACGGCATTTCACATCTGTTGGTGGAAACTATGTTTGTCAGATGCGTTTGTCTGCAGCGGGACTTGTTTACTTGTTTACTACTCCTTTCTCTTTTTCTCCTCCTCTGAGCGTCTCGGTTTGTCAATGAATGAGAAACCTGTGTTTAGTCTACACTAAACTCTAACCCTTCAGCTGTTTCTAGATATTTTCTTCTTCTTCTCTCTCTCTCACTCTCTATCTATCTGTCTTGAGCTTCTCATTATGCTACACTGACCTATAAACCTCTCCTTCTCCTTCCTCTGCTCTTCTTTTCCCCTCCTGTTTTAACCCCTCGTCTCTCCTGTTTCTTCTTCCTTCCCTCTCTCCCTCCCTCCGTCCCTCCAGGATCTTCGTGGTGGGGATCGGCTTCTTCAGCCTCTGCTTCCTAATGACGTCCCTCGGCGGCCAGTTCTCGGCCAAGCGGCTCGGGGACTCGCCCTTCACCATGAGAACAGAAGGTAGCGCTGATGCATGCGGTGTAATGGCTCCAGTGCTCTGTTGCACACAGGAGCACACAAACACACTAAGCGTGACTCTGGCGTGAACAAGCCAACACGGCCCTGCCTTGGGCAGAGCAAAAGAGGAGTAGAATAATAGATGGAACACCACACCACACAACATAAAAGAACAGGGAAGAACAGAGTACCAGGACAGAAGTATAACAGCAGTATTACAGAATACACATGCTCTCTCTCTCTCTCTCTCTCTCTCCCTCAGTTGCTCTCTCTGTTTCTCTCACCCACCCCACCCCCCCCCGGGCGTAACTTTAAGTGTGTTATATTGTGTTAATATGTACATTTAAGCAACATACAGATACAGTATATCCACACACCAAAATGTGCATGCTGTGGAGTAGACAGGCTTCATCTGGATGAGTGTGACACTGTGTGAAGAAGCAGGGCAGAGTAGCAGCACACACAGACACTTTCTCTTTTCGTCTCTGGTCCTCCCTCCCGCTGCGCCCGCTCCGCTGGCTGGGAGCAGACATAAAGGGAAGGCCTCCCCTGCTGGGCACATCCCTCTCATTAGGACTGGACAATGCTTCACGGATCAAATAGGCCCTGGCAGTGTCCCGCTGTGTGCCCACGCCCGCTACCCGGGGCTAAACGGTAGCGGCGGCGTCCTCGTGATGGTGCTGATACTGATCAGGCGAGGGCTGAGGCTCGGGTCTTCCATTTAGAGGTCACTGGGTTTCATACGCTCAGAGAAGAAGAGTGCTGAAAATTGGCCTTTCCACTCGGGCCCCGTGCTAGTGAGAAGCCAAGGCCATTGTGTAATTAAGGCACTTCTAGTGTGCCCCAAAGTGGTGATCCCGCCGTTATATTATACTGTGTGTTGTGTCGGTTCCTTGTGCATTACGGGGCGTTCGTGCTGTGCTGTGGTTTCTGGTAATGGCGATTCACTGTGGTTGTCGTTTTTGTGCAATGGGGTCTGAGGTTTATTTTGGCTTGTGGTTCTTGTGCGCTTCTAAGCTCCAGCATATGTGCTGTGTGTCTGTATTCGGGAATGTGTATGTATAGTGTGTGTGTTTGTGTGTGTGGGTGTGTGTTTAATGTGTGTGTGGAGGGCGAGTGTTTACTCTTGAGGCTTTGTGGACGAACATTTGGTCAACCGATTTCTTCCAGGGAAGAAATCTCATTATCAAGTCAGTGGCAGGGGTCCTTCAGTGCGCCTCGGCGGTGATCATCTCCAGCCCAGCATAGGCTGAATTTAAAAGGATTCTCTACTGTCTGGGTCGTCCCTCTTACTGCCTGTTCACAGATGAGACTTAACAGTCAAATTCACCAGAGAAATAAAAGAGTGGCGAGATATGTTTCTGTCCTAATGCAATCTGTGTACGGCCATTATGCTTCACAAGCAGCTAAAGTGGAACATACTGTATGTGGGGTTGGGCTCTGTGTGTCTCCCATTACCTGTGAGTGCCTAGGTGGTCCACAGTGTTATTTTGCTGTGCAGTGGTTCGTCACCATTTTGCATATTTCTGATACTCTTCTGCGTCTATTAGTGAATCTGATGTGTGTGTGAGAGAGTTTTCCTGTGTGTATGTAGGAGTGAATCTGATGTGTGTGAGAGAGTTTTCCCGGGTGTATGTAGGAGGGAGTGTGTGTGTGTCTGAGTGTCCATCTGTCTGTCTTCACTCTTGATTAATTAATCACTCAGGCGGTGCAGTCTGAAGGGATGTCTGAGTTGAGCTCATTAAGTACTAAGTGAGGTGTCTGTCCTTAGAGAGTACCAGGGGCAAAACTGTATGAACATGTGGTGTGTGTGTGTGTGTGTGTGTGTGTGTGTGTGTGTGTGTGTGTGTGTGTGTGTGTGTGTGTGTGCTTGTGTAGGGGGTTATTATGTCGTGTCTGGAGTCTCTTTATGTGTTTCCAGGTGTGCATGTTGTGTGTGTAGGTGCGTGTAATATGACTGATTTTCTGAGTGTGTATGTGTGAAGTATGACTATGTATTTACATATTTTGGTGGTAGCAGGTGTTTGTTTATGTGTCTGCATGTTTGTGTATGTGTGTGTGTGTGTGTTTGCATGTGTGTGTGTGTGTCTGTGTCTGCATGTGTGCGTGTGTGTCTGTGTCTGCATGTGTGCGTGTGTGTGTGTCTGTGTGTGTGGGTGTGTGTGTGTAAGTTGGCAGGAACTGTGTGTTTAATGAGGCATCACTAAAAATATGGGACAGGAGTCAGGCCACGGATCCACAGTTTGTGTGCTGTGTCCATCTGCTCACTCATTTATGTCTATACAACAGCACAGTCTGTGGACACACACACACACACACACACACACACACACACACACACACACACACACACACACGACCACACACATACATGCAGGCGCTTGCTCGCACACACACACGCACACCAGTGGTGCCCAGTGGAAAAGGGCAGGCTGGCAGTATTGTTTTGATTAGTAGCACATTGAAGGCGATAGTGAACTCTAAGCAGAATTGATAGAAGCAAAATGTAAGAATGTGAAAGTTAATTGAAATAATGTCAAAGAAAGCAGTGTAGTTTAATAGAACTTTAACAAGCAGGCAGTGGAACCTAACTTAAGTTACCATAGTGATGCCAGTCTGGACTTGACAGTAACTGGAGCTGGCGATGGGAACTGATTCTGATCATACTAAGAGAGACTTTGGACATGTACCCAAACATTCACAATATAATTAAAGTTCTTATGACAATGTCTGTTTCGTCTGCTTCAACGTAAAGGTCTTTCAGCTGCTTGAGATGTTTAAAGACATACCCGAGGAGACAGTATGACAGAGACATTGGCTCTAATAACAGGACTGGCTCTAATGAGTATTCATAAAGACTTTGAAATCGATATGGAGAGATTTTTTGAGGGAGTTTGACAGGAACCAGGAGAGTGAATCTTTCATTGTAGGTATTGTATGTGTTTCATTCTTTTAATGAGAGCGTGTAAAACCAGGGTTGGGATATTGATGGTGCACATAATGAGCTAGCAACCAAGAAACACATTTGAGGTCATGTGATCGCGTTCATTCTTTCTTTCAAGATGCATTTAAAAAATCTGTGGATAAGCCTGCTAGCCCTCCTTCATTGGTTTAGACAGCCATTACCCACATACAAACACGCTCCCTCACTCACTCACACACACACAGACACACACTCCCCTCCTCTCTCTCTTTCTCTCCTTCTCTCACTCACACACACACACACTCACACAAACACAGACCTGCCACCAAACACACACACACACACACTACCCTCCTCTTTCTCTTTCTTCCCCTCTCTCACTCTCTCACACACACACACACACACACACACACACACACACACCTTCCCTCAACTGAACCCCTATGAGCAATAAATTATGGTGCTTTCCATTTACCTTAGAAGTCGTAACTTGGAGCTGGGAATGACATTACACCTGAGTTGCCCCCGTTTCAGTAACAAGTCGCAAAAAACAAATACAATACCAGCTGTTGTTAGCATTTGCTATCAGATGTTAACGATGCCAGTTGATATCAACACATTACGCGATATTTAAGCATTCGAACGCTGTAGCAACATGTCCACAGAGAGTAGTTGGACAACGACTGATTTAATGAGAGACAATTAAGACAGAAGTGCTAAGAAAGTTGATGCGCAGGGGCAACCATCTTGGATTCTGAAGTCAGGTTGGTGAGGTTTGTCTGACTTTTCAAGTTGGACTTCACAGGTTGTTCCTGGTGTATAAATGATTAATAACTTTGTTATTATTAAAGGATGTTAATAAAATGAACAGGAAAACATGGTTATAATGTTTTTTAAATACTACATCATACAAATACCCCAGAAAGCCATGTCTCTCCTATGAGAGTATCCCAGTCTTCTGCAGCTGAAGTTGAGTGTAGAGCTTAGGGCCTTATCAACCTCAGTCAGAGTCGAGGCTTGAGTTGTGTGGGAGCATGAGCTTGCACAATAAGGCGTTAATCGCTATTTTGAGTTTTGGGATGAAAGTGCCTTTGTAAACGACTTAAGGTTGGATAAACACATCGTGACCCTTTCTTAAAAATGTCTGCCTCTGTATTGTAAATATTTATTTATTTATTAATTTCCTCCTAGTGCAGTTTGGAGCCCCATTCAATTTTTGACTGAATGCAAATGTGGCAGGATCCCCCTCATTTGTTCCCCTTAAGCACTTTCTTTGTTGTTGTTTTGGTGCAAGCAGTCTTAATCGCTGTGTAATTGCTTAGTCCATAACAGAGGCCAGAGCCACACAGTGATTTGCAGAGCAGAGATCTGCCGGACCTGGGATACATATTAATGGCATCGAGCTGTGAACTGCTGATATCAGAGGTTTTATTGTTCGGTGGCTGTAGTGATTTGCCTCACAGGAAATTGCAAGTATTGTATGGGTGTCTAACACAGAGAAAAGGGGTAGAGTGTGTGTGTGTGTGTGTGTGAGAGAGAGGTTGTTGCAGTGCCTGAAGGCGTAAAAAGGGGGGGGGGAACGACACTTTCCTTCTGCGTTGCGATTCATCACGTTTAGCCTCGATGGATTGCATTGAGGCCCCCCTTTTGTTAGCTGTTCCCCCAGCATCCGTCTCCCGTTAAACACATAGACAGAGCTAATGAGACTCCATATGTCAACATGGCAATGCTCCGGAGCCGTCTGCGCCTCAATGAGACCGGCGGCAGCCAAGACAAATGGAGAGTAGATGGAAGAGAGCTGGTTTGTTTTCCCCTTTCTTATCCCCCTGTCGCCACCATCACCACCACCACCACCTTCAGAAATGAACAGAGACCTGGAACTCCATCAAAGCAAACTCTGCCCTAAAGGATCAGTTTATTCTGGTAATGGGGTTGGCTCTTGACGCCAAGGCAGAAATATACCCCCACTAGGGAAACATTCACACTGTTTAAGATCCAGTGCGCTGATCACTGGCTCCCTTGTGGTTGACCATAGAGGAGGAGAAAATGATCGGTCTCCCGCCCTCTCTCTCTCGCTCTCTCTCTCTCTCTCTCTCTCTCTCTCTCTCTCTCACTTTTCCCTTCTGTTTCTCTTTTTTTCTCCAGTGTAGTAACTCCATTCACAGTTTACATAGAAGGTCCCTATGGAGTCGATAATTATCCCTCTTTAGCTAAAGACTCCATTGAGGGCCCATCAGTGTCACACAGTATTGTCTCTGCTCCATTCTTGCAGATGTGTTGTGATGAGAAACAGTGTTTAAAAGAGTCCCTCTCTGCTTCTCCATTCAGGAGAGCTCTGGTTATTTCTCATACAGAAAAAAGCTGATGGAGCTGTTTTCACAATAAGTTTAGTGCGAAGATGTGCAAGGTTGTGCTTTTAAAGGATAGTTTAAAGGGAAAAGTTGAAAGAACAACTATTACTCCACACCTCTCTTGATTTTACCATTTGTGTAACAGAGGTGATCATAGTTTATCATTAACAGTCATAGGAATGGACGTTTCAGAGGCAAATAGTTATCTTAAAAGCAGATTGGCAATTCTGTTCATATTTGACCTCAACATCCAATCAAATTACATCTCTCCCTTTCGTGCTCCTGAAGCAACATGTCGATAGGCTGGAATTGTTTATGGCTCAGTCTGAGCTACTGTTTCTAATTTATAGAGCCAGGACTGTTTAGGAACACAGAATTATTTTTTGCGTACACATTGTACAATCAGCTGGAGGACCATAAGTAGCAATTTGCTTTTGAGTGCATCAGATTAGAATCGCAGATTGCATTTTTAAGTGGATGTTAAACGCACACTAAATGTGCTCTGTTTTTGCATGTAGTGGAGCATTACTATGTGACATGCAGATAACTCAGTCAGCGCTGTATATATGTGACTGAGAAACTCCAGAAATACAGGCAAGCGGTAAAAACATGGGACGCCTCAGCAACTTGAGATTCAAAAACGTGTGTATTGCTTTCATTTTCAGGCTTTCTCTTTGATTCTTCTGTGGACAACAGACAGGGATATATTGCACACAAACTCATATACACTCACACAACAGAAAATAATGGTAAAGATTGCGAAAAATTGAACCGACCTTTGTTGAACGGTGTCACTAAAGACATGGTGTAGTATGGTCTGTTACGACCCCTGGTGCCCCCTTCAGGTCTCTTCCTGTCAGTGCAGGGTCGGGCCTGGTCAGGTTCATTAGTTGACTGAGGGCACCTGGAGGAAGGCGAGGGTCTTTAAGGGCCTCTCCTCTCTTTCCTGGTAGGCACTTTTCATCTCTACTGCAGGCACGTCTCTAGATGCTTCTCTTGCATTTTGCTCTCTCTTTCCCTCTCTCTCTCTCCTTCTCTTTCTCTTTCTCTCGCTCCTTTTTTGTCTCCCTTTTTCTCTAGCATACTGACGTTCTCATTACATCCCCACACGAACGCCAACACACCTACTCATTTCCCCTGAGACATCTTACGCTTGGTACCGTTATTATTTTTGCTCGTTTTTAATAAATTACTAAATGTGAAAAAACTGAACTTTGTTGTACGTGTCCCTATGTATATTGCAGCCTGGAAATTGACTGTAACAAATATACATATAGGCCATGTTAGCAGGTCTGAATTCGACATTAAAATTTAGTCCAAAAAATGCTTGAACATGTGCTAACCAACCAAAAAAGATACCACTTTGCACACACACAAAATGGCAAAATTTACATTGGACAGAGTAAGATGGCATTATTTGCATTTTGTGTGATTGAATTGACAGTATGCACTTTGTGGTGACAACCACATGGCTTGACAGTCGTACCTGAATGGCCCCCGCTGTCGGCATGTGTTCATTAGTGTACAAACACGAGTGCCAGGATATCTCAGCACGGTAATGAGTTGGATCAGAATATATAGATATGGAATATATAATTGCCATTCTGACGGCTGAAAAAAATATATCAGAGGGATTGGTTGTCACATCCAGTCAGACGTTAATCAGGAAATGGAAGTCAGTGAAAACAGCATTGAGACAATCGGGCACACTAGTGATAATTCCGAATTGAAAATTAAGTGTTTAGCTGGAAGCGTTATCGGCCCCTAGCATTCCTCCTGTGTAGTTGTCGTCTCTGCCGCTGTGACGGTCTCTATTACCCTTGTCATCCCCCAGAGCTGTGCGAGGGGCTTTTGTGCACGGCTCCATAAGGCTCATCGCTCTCTCCTGGTCTAAGCCGCTCGCCTTCCGCGGTGCGATAGCACGGTCGCCGGGGCAATGAGAGGGCTTAAGGGTTCCAGTCTGTAGCAGCACTTTAGAGTGTGAACACCTTTTAACCCGCTGCTGAAGTTTCACCCTCAGATTGTGGTGGCGACGAGGAGATGCTTGGGTGAGATAGGGGCCCCAAGAGCTCTTTTTTGCCCCCACAATTTTCCTTTTACAAACACACACACACACACACACACACACACACACACACACACACACACATATTCTTTCTCTTATAAAAATGTACACACAAAAAAAGAGAATCCCCACACATATACACAGATGCACACATAAACACGTATAATTCTTGTAACTAGAAAGAGCAGAGGATTGCACATGCTTCAAAAACACAACAAAATAAATACAGCATACCCTCTTACAATACACACACACACACACACACACACACATACCCCTTCAATACACATTCATATCCACAATGCAGGCAAACTAATTTGGGGGCACTCAGCCGTCGGCACTTGGCTCCCTTGTTTTGCACGACCGTCTCTGGGCAGCGGTCACCCCGGGCACCATGAGGCTAGTGGAAACGGCAGCAGTAATCACTGTCTAGGCCTGGCATGGCGTGGCACAGCACGGCACGGCTGGGCTGTTGGTTTACAGTGTGAACCCCTCCGACCTCCTTCCTCAGGGTGGCAAATGAGAAACGAAACCTCTCAACTGTGCTTCACAGTCTCGGCGGAGTCACAGCTCCCCCACACAGCTCCTCAAACTAAAGTCAGCCAGCCGGTTGGCTCCATTATCCCAATTCTCCTCTTCACCACTTTCTGACAAGGAGTGCGGCAACCTCTTCCCAATTTAGAAACCCTTCCTGCTCCACTCCTGGCTGTTGTTGTTGTTGTTGTGGTTGTGCTATAGCAATCCGGGCAATGAAGGTGTTTATCCTTTAGGATCTTTCACAAGCCGACACGGCAGCACAGTTTTCAGTGCTTGCGTAAGATCTTACAGCTACAACCCCCCCCCCCCCCCCCAATGGGAACTCAGGACATAGGCAAGAGGTGGCATCTTTAGCCTCAAGTGAAGCTGTACTCATCTTTTAAGCATCTTCATAGAAGGGCCCTTTTACAAACTCTAGGTTTACTGGGTTCAGTTCTTTAGACAGTTCTTTGTGTTTCAGTCACCCTACGTGAGAGAAAATGAAAGGAGGAGGAGGAGGAGGAGGAGGAGGGGATGGGAGACGTGGAACTTTATTTGTTTTTTATCCATCTGGTGCCCCAAGGCTGTGAGTGATGATGTGTCACAAACTTCTAGTACTTCCTCTCTCTCCCCCCCTCCTCCTCTCCTCCTCCCTTTATCCCCTTTGAGCATTTTATCATGTCAGATAACACAGGGGGTCCTGTGACAGGAGAGACTCTCAAGTAGAACACAAGTTGGGGAAAATAGGCAGCGAAAGTTTAAAAGAATATAAAAGCAAAAAAACTAGCTTTTGAGCAGAAGACAACTTGAGGAAAGAAGATGAGAAGAGGACTTCAAAGTGTTTTATAGAGAGAGCAAGTCAATTTGGTTTGTTATTGTTTGTTTGTTTGTTTGTTTTTTTTGGGGGGGGGAGGTTTCACACTAAACGCTCACACCTGAGGTAAAAGTGCACATGTTGCTTATTTGTGTCATCTGTTGCCTTATTAGCTGTGCGTGTCTCTTCAACTGTGGCGATATTACGTGCCATATTCTCCATCTGTGCAACATGGCAGCGTTGTAGTGCTGTGGCTGTATGGGTACAGTCAGTGGAAAGGATGCAAGTAATAACCAGGGCACCTTGACCCAAAAAGCTGTTACTGTCAGTGTCAGCTGCTTCCACTTCTAGCTCAGCAAACTGAGATGAGCTTCTCCTCTTGCTCAGGGCCCTGTAGGTTGCTCACAGAAACACTGCCACAAGACGGCTAAATGATGGGTTGTGTAATGGGTCTTAAGGTTTTGGAAGGGTTTTTCTGTCTCCCAGTCCTGAGTCTTGGACACTTGAAGTAAAAATAAATGTCTTTCTAAAGCTGTGTACACCCCCGATCAGCCATATGCATTCAGCACATGGAAATGACTGATAAAAAAAAAGCGGGGGGAAAAATAGTTTGTCTTACAGCATCTGTCTGATTCTTTTTTTATAAGCTGTTACATCTCTGGTAATGATTTCAGGGCTGTCTAAGACAACAGTGGGATTCAAAGGTAGCTTTGGAGAATCCCCTGGGAAAACATGGGTTTGAAGTCGATTTAATTCATCTCTGCAAATATTTGTCTGCCGCTGTAAGACACAGGATTGAAAGTTGGGGCAGCGTTTTAAAATAGAACCCTCTTTTTAAAAGAATTATCCAATCCTACTGAGACAGTGGCATAGTGTGTTTGGCTGAAGGAGGCTGTGTTGCATTGTGTTAGCTCAGCAAAGATTCACAAGGCTTCAGAAAGGGTTTGTTGACCAACCATGATATAGTATTGCCTTACTTGCGTGAAATAGTGAAGAGTGGTTTGTGACTTCATGTTCGGAAGTCTGTCGTCTGTCTCCATGTGTACTGGTTATTGTGTACTGGACTGGACTGGAACACACCTTCAACGCCGTGGCATAAACTTATCAAAACATACTGTATCTTAACAGTAGCCATGTCCTGCCTTCATAACTATTAATGGGCAATGATTTATTAAACAATTATTGGTAGCCTTTCAGATATCTCTCAGGGTATTGTAATCTAAAAGAGCCAACTGTCACATGGTTATAATCTGTGACAGCACCACTCAGGTATACTCAAGAAAGTACATCTGGACACATGACACTATTACATAACTAAATGCTGACTGTCGTGAAAGATATGTCAGAAATGCCAACTGCTATGACATGCTTCTGAGATTTAGTTTTATGATGAATAGTTCAGGCAAAGTGTTAATACGTTTACTAGCGTGAACGTTCACACTGGTCCAGCAAAGGAAGCTGAAATGGATGGTAAAGTCTCTATCCTCTCTGTGTGTGTGTGTGTGTTTGTGAAACATTGAGCGACTGCAACATAAGGGTTCAGGCCCTGCCCTTTGAAATATGTTTAGTTTCAATACAAAACAAAGTGCTGGGGCACGGTTTATTTATTAATATTTTTATTTCCGCTGCGCACATCTTTGAAACAGAGTTTCCACATTCATGCTGATTTTCAGATTTCACACTTAAGCCCGCAGGGTGTCTTATTTCTCTCCTTCTCCAAAAGAAATGTTCTTTGTTTTTTGTTTTGTTTTTGTTTTTGTATGGGCTCAGGACTGATTCATCCTCTGTGAAGTTCAGGGCTCATGTCTCATCCCTGCCCACACAACACACAGTAGGCTGGATCAGAGGAGAGAGAGCGAGAGAGAGAGAGAGAGAGAGAGAGGGAGAGGGAGTGGGAAAGAGAGACATAGAAAGAGACAGAGAGAAGGAGACAAAGAGAAAGAGAGACAGAGAGGTACAGATAGAGAGTGGGAACTGCCTCTAGTGCCCAAGAACACTTTTGGACGCCACTCACAGAGCCATCTTTGGATGTCGTTTTATTTTTGTGTGCCATCGCTGAAATCTGTTGCACTTTTGATCAAAAAGGTACCTTGGGCTTTTTGATACACTCAGAAACCATGGCTGAACGACATCATCTGTAGCAACAAATTCCCACAAGCATAAAAAAGTCTTAAGTGATTGGGTGGCGTGTAGGATGAGGCTTTTCGTGATTGTTGACATCGACCAGCATTTCAATTATTTAGCCTCATTTGTAATGCTGACTGCAATACATGTCAAGCCTGGTCCAACAGGATGATCTGGTCCGTAGCTCTGCCGTTTTGGCTCACAGCCCATCTGCACTGATCTGTAACCTGCCATCTTGGCTCACAGCCCATCTGCACTGATCTGTAACCTGCCATCTTGGCTCACAGCCCATCTGCACTGATCTGTAACCTGCCATCTTGGCTCACAGCCCATCTGCACTGGTTGCCCTACACACCCACAGAGGCTGACACTGGGAATAAGTCCAAGGGTCTGCATCTTAGCGCTCTCGATCTCTCTCTCTCTCTCTCTCTCTCTCTCTCTCTCTCTCGCTCTTTCTCACAAACACACACACACACACACACACACACACACACACACACACACACACACACAAAGGCCTGATCTCTGGGAGCACTTAACATGGCTAATCCGCGTGCTGTCAGCCCTTCCAGGCCTGTCGCCTCCTCACAGAGACGGCTTGCTGCAGGGTCACCTTGCTGGGGGGCACCAACTTGGACCTTCCATTAAGAGTCTGGAGGATGGGTGTGAGGTTGGAAAAAAAAACACCCCTGGCAAGAATGGAAGGAGATGGACAGTGGATCTTCCATAAAGGCTTGTTGTGTGTAGGAGTGTTGTGTAAGAGGATTATGAACACTGTACATCAAGCAAGATGCGGAGTGCAGATTTTAGGAAAAGAAGAAGAAATAAAATGGATGAAATGTGAGAAGCGTGCTTCTGCATGGAAATGGGTGGGTCCTCCATGAAGGATTGTAGTGTGCGTGAGATGTATAGTCAATGGATGTAAATACTGTACTTCAGGAGAGACGCAAAGCACATATCGGGGGGGAAAGATGGAGAATATGTTTTCTTCTGCCTGCCTGCCTGATGAAGGAGGCGCAGATGCAGTGTTCAGCTCAGGACACCCACAGGGGTGCCCCTATAAATAGTGCTGGCACCCGCCAAGTCACAGCTATTAATATTTCAGCACAGAAAACATTCTCTGTGGGATAAGAAAAATTATGAGAAAAAAACCCTCCCTAAATCTCTTCTCTGAAATGTAGGAATAATAAAGGGTCTGTGTGTGTGCATGTATGTGTCTGTCTGCAGTACTTGTCTTTCTTTCTCTTTACATTTGTATTGATTGATTGATCTTATTGTGTGTGTGTGTGTGTGTGTGTGTGTGTGTGTGTGTGTGTGTGTGTGTGTGTGTGTGTGTGTGTGTGTGTGTGTGTGTGTGTGTGTGTGTGTGTGTGTGTGTGTAGGGTGAAACCCCTCCAGTGCTCTTCTACTCTATCAAAAAATCATAAAGCTTAATTACCCGCCCCACCCTCAGGTGCACTGTGAGGAGGATCTGTAATGAAGCCCCAGCCTGCTGTTTGACTGATAGTGTGTGTGGAGCAGGCGCTAATGCTAATGCTAACTCCAGTACTGGGGCAGCTAGGTAGGTAACGCAGGCCAAGTAGAAAGCAGATTGGAGGTGAAAAGCCGACAACATGGTTCACTGCAACTCATCAAAGCAGGACATAATTGCTTGGGAGAGGAGTCCGTTTGGCCCAGTTTTGAGCCAGTCGGATCTCGGGATGCCTCAGAAAAAATAAACACTGTATGGATTACATGCACAGACCCGTCGCCATGGGGAAATGGGCCGGTTCAGGGCTACTGAGTTGGAATAGCACCAGCTGCTGCTTGTGGACTTGGCTGTGGAAAAAAGTAAATATGTTTCAGAGAATTATTTCCCAGGGAAGAGTCTGTAGCGTGAGGTCATTTGATTTAACGGAAAAAAATAAATATCTGTAAACCATATGCTATTCATAATGTGAATGTATATGATGACAGGAGCTTCTAGGTAACATTACTGCTGACATATTGCAAAGGTCAGACAGTACTGTTTCAGGTTAATCAGGTATTTGTCATTTGTTAGTAGAGCATCTTAAATACACAATATCAATAGAACATTTTGAATGATGAATATTTTTTATCTGTCCATAGGAATTGTTACCCAAAGGAATTGTCTACATAGACTGATTTAGTTGACTGTTCACTTCATTGATTTTGACGGTTTTCTATGCTGTAGCCAAACAGCATACCCTCATAGACACCAGTTAGGGTATAATTTACAAAAGAGAAAACATTAACAGTAATTGTCATGTGAACCATACTACTAAGGTCAGCTGTGTAGGAGTAACATGTGTCCCCACTACATACATGTGCAGTGTTATTGGATAAATCCAGTGGAATGTTTACATAAATACATGTAGTTACCAGATGTGTTTAGGGCTTGGATTAGGATTAGGGTCAGTAACTTGTAATAATATGAGGGCCTCAGTATATCATAACCTGGATATTTAGTATTATGTGGGACCCAATTTTATTTTTATCGTATTGGAATAACTCTGGTCTCTGGTCTTTGGAAGGCTTTTTGTCTCTGTTCGTCAGCAATTGTTCCCCCTTTATCTGTTAATGCAACAGTGACCAATGAAAAATGCTAGTGAACACAGTGTCAGTCGAAGAAATAGTCACAAGAAATAGTTCAGTATAACTGTAAAATTGTAACTGTTGAACCACTGTGTGTGAGGTATTAAGTTGTTACTGTGGACTACTAAGGGCTCAAATACACATACGCATTTTTTTTTTAAAAACGGGACGTGAGCAAATGCATTGATTCCTATGGTACGGCGCATTTAGCGTGTGCGCCTCTTCTCCACCACGCGTTGCGTCTTTGAAGCGTTTTTTTAGGTGCGCTTAAAAGTTGAACTATTCTCAACTTTCCAGCGCAAGGCAGGGAAGCGCACAGCTTCTGTTTTGGCCGCCACACTTTGCCAAGGCGTTACTGAAGCGTTTCTGCCTGAAAAAAGACGCGTATGTGTATTTGAGCCCTAACAGTACCACAGTTTCTGACTGCACAGCTGAGCTGCTGTGCGTGATGTCTCAACTAGCGCTGATTAGCTCGGCCACTAGAGAAGAAAATGTACCTGGGCGCTCAGTGTTGGCATTGTTAGCGTTGTTGTGCCAGGCCAGCCATGAGGCACGGCGCAGCGTGGCACGGCGTGGCATTGGCAGGCAGGAAGGCAGGCAGGCAGGCAGACAGACACACACGTGCTTCCCCACTGTTTGCTTTAGGCGGGCGCTTCATTACCGGTTGGTTTTAATAAGTAAGAGCGTGGGGGGAATGTGCCAGAGCAATGAAGTGTGCCATCAAGCAGAATGCACAGGGCCTTGCCAAAGCTTTTAGCAGGGGCCGGGTCTGACAGATGCTAATATATCTGCCAAAGGGTGAATTACACTGGGAGAGGGAGATAGAGGGAGGGGAGGTGGGAGGGGAGGGGGAGGGAGGGAAGACACAGTGGCTATTAAATAAGAGAGCAAGCTGAAGGCCACATGTCACGTAGACTGGCACTTGGCTTTCCATGTTCCACCACAAAACAAAACACGACAAGATGAAAAACATTGCTCACCTCCTCTTTTCTACATTTCTGGGGGATCAACAGATTTCTTGTGGAGGTCTTTATTTTCTGCGCTGTTTTATCTTGTTTGTTTCTATCTTAGCTTGTTTGTTGTGTTTGTTTGTTTGTATGTTTGTTCCTTCCTTGATTGCGAGTTAGAAGAAGATGAGGATGGCCGAAGCCCTGTCACATCCTATTTTCCTCACCAGGGGAGCTGTGGGTATCCCCTCGCCATGGTTTCTTCTCAGATTGCTGCAGTTCCCCGTCACTCTAACCCACCATGACATTAACAAGCCCAGGGTGCACTTCCCAGAACCTTCTAAATGCTGCGTCATTCGCAAGTCATATCTCACACTGTCCCTTGCGCTTTACCTCACGTTGTACCTTACGCTGTACCTTATGCTGTATCTTAGGCTGTACCTTATGCTGTATCTTACGCTGTATCTTGCGCTGTATCTTACGCTGTATCTTAACATTTCAAGGTGTTCTCAGACAGCCTGAGCTAAGGTATACCTTCACTGAGAGATGCTTTCATAAGGTTGGTCTGGTCTACTCTTAGCCATACCTTAACACAGTTTTCAGATAAAACTAACCTTTTAAAACTTTGCCTGGATGTATGCACCGCCTGCAAGACAGAAAAAAAATCATTGGTATTAATTAGTCGTTATTTTTATTTATCTCTTACGGATAGAACATCTTTGAGTAACATCTTCAGCAGTCCTTGATTGGGAATGTTTTTTTTTAACTTTGATTGGCATATTATTTCTTGTTCTTTCTAGTAATGATCACCTGCGTTCTAGACATGGCCGTCATACTCATCTCATGCATGCTCAAACAGGTGGGAATGAAAATAACCGATTCCAGAAACATTCAGCCTCTTAAAGGCGCCCAAAGCAACATTAGGGCATCAAAATGGAAATATTCTGGATAAGACAATCTTTATGACATTTACTTCACCATATTAGCACATTTGCATCATTATTTGATACTTTGGGCGTTAAAAAGAGCGCTAAAACTAGCCGCAAGAGCGTAGCCCTTTATTTATAAGTGCCACCAATAAATAAAGATTTGAAAAAAAAATGGCCTCTCCCCACCGGCGGCGCTGGAAGCGTGATTTTCTATCAGTTCTCACCACACAACGATGTCTCATCTTTGCTCTTTGAATGTCGATATGTAATGGTATGGAGTTATTGAAACTTACTACGTGTAAAAAAGACTAGAAATTGAACGTTTTGAAGGGTTCTCTTAGGGGAACTCTTAAGAGATGGTTTGGGAAACTTACAAAGTCCCTGTAAAACGATGGAATGAAAAGAATCGATTCCAGAAACATATAAACATCTGTAACTCTGTAACCCATAACTCTGTAAATCATACCTCAAATATCATAATAGAATGTGTAGAAATATAGAATATATGTTTTTAAGCAAAGCACAGTATGCTCACGCCATGTTTCATTTTCTGTTCAGCCACTGAGTGAGCGAGTGCTGTTCCTTCCATACCTTTGTTAGATTCACTAATGTGTAGTGGATTTTGTTGAGCCGCTTTGTTCACTGTACAAATGGCATTCAAGGCCTGTGTTTCAAGGTCTGACATCATGTTCATTTCAAAGACCTTGTTTCGTTATTATGACGAAAATAACCAGGAAGCCAAAGGAAGGGGAGGAAGAGGAGTGGTGAGAGATCCTGGTTTTGTCACACATACATTTGGAAAATGGAGAAGGAAAGAGAAAGGATACATAAAAGATCATGTCTGACCAGCTCTGCCTTGGAAGCACATAGGAAACAATCAGAAGAAAAGAGCCATGGGGAAAGTGGAGATTTAATTGTGTTTGTGGGGTGGGGTGGCGTGGCGTGGGGTGGCGTTGGTGTAGGCGCACGCAGGGAGACCAGATACGAGCTACGGCTAATATACCCACCACATCTCACCAGCGCTGTCGGGAATTCTGAAGATGGAGCGACACTTAAAGGGGGAGTGACAGACGGTGTCAGGCCCAATCAGGCGTCGGCTCCTCTCCTCCACTCCTTCCTTCTCAGCACCTGGGCGCCTGCACTCAGTCTGTCAGCACTGTACCGCTGTATGCTCTCCTGTAGCAAACCCCTGACCTCTGGCACAGGGGTACCAAGGACTGGTTTTCATTAACGTCTGTGAGATCCAAGCCCAAAACCCTTCTGATTCATGCGTGTATTTATTTATGTCGGGTGCCGCACATGAAAGACGCGCTCGACTCAGCGCGTTTATTTATATTTAATCAGAGGGAGATTCCCCAGTCTGCTCTAAGATAGTATTGTGATCTTCAGTCAGACATCTAAGTGAGCATAGCGGGGCTATTTCTGAGTAGTTTGTTTCAAGTGCACTGAGAACGGATCTGATGTCTTGAATATCGTATAAGAACCCTTGTATTCTGTACCCGTAGAATTTAAGTAGCAGATTTAAACTCTTTTGTTTTGCATTATTCTTCCTTTTTTACATTATGTTTCTAAATGTGTGCATGTATTTGAAAGAGCTTGAATGAAGCAGAGGGAAAGAGAGAGAAAGAGTGAGACCAGGAGGAGGAAGGAAGGAAGGGGGAAAGAAAAGAAAAAACAAACCCCTTGGCCCAGATTTCATAATCAATACTTTAACTTTCATCAGGTAATGAATAAATAAAACTCCCGCGCCACATCAATTAAGCAGCATCTAATTTTCTCTAATTGTGTTTTTTTGTTGGGAAATGGAAATTAGATTTAAGGATGGCAAGAGCGGGGTGAGTGTGTGGGGCTTGTGAGTGTGTTAAAGTCTGTGTCTGTGTGTGTGTGTGTGTGTGTGTGTGTGAGAGAGAGACAGTGTGTGTGTGTGTGTGTGAGAGAGGCAGTGTGTGTGTGTGTGTGAGAGAGAGAGACAGAGGCAGAGTGTGTAGGTAGAGCATGTATGTGTGTATGTGTGAGAGCAAGACAGAGAGAGAGGCCGTGTGTGTGTGAGAGAGAGGGTGAGAGAGAGAAGCAGAGTGTTTATGTGTGTGAGAGAGAAAGAGAGAGACAGAGGCAAAGTGTGTGTGTGTGTGTGAGGGGGGGGGGGGGTTGGAGAAGGGGGAGAGAGAGAGGCAGAGTGTGTGAGGACAGTGCGGTATGCTGAGAGGAGAGTGGTGCTCCTGCTGCTTCTAGCTTTGCCACCCTAAATGCTCCGTATTGTTCGTCTGACAGGCCAGATTAAGAGCAGTTTAAACTGGGGAGCTGTGTGTGTGTGTGTGTGTGTGTGTGTGTGTGTGTGTGTGTGTGTGTGTGTGTGTGTGTGAGTGTGTGAGTGTATGTGTGAGAGAAAGAAAGAGAGAAACAGGGTAGAGAGATAGAGACATAGACAGAGTGTGTGCGTTTGTGTGTGTGTGTGTGGTGTGTGTGTGTTTGTGTGTCTGCACGCACTGCCAATGAGCCCTTGAAATGTCTTTGATGTTGTTTAAGAACCCTCCCTTTCCCCATCTTTTCTCATTCTCTCTCAATCTCCAGCCGTTCGTTTCGCTAAGGCTTCTTTTGTTTCTGTCTCTTTCTTTTACTGTGCCGTGATGCTTTCTTACCGCTCTTTTCATTTGGGCTTCTATTTTCTCCTATCCCTCTCTCTTTACCTCACTGTTCTTTCTCTCTCTCTCCCTCTCCCCCTGATTTATCTCTTACAGTTCTCTCCTCTCTCCCCTTTACATTCTTTCTCTCTCCTTCAACTCTCTCTTTCTCTCCCTCTCTCTCTCTCTCTTTCTCTCTGCGGTCCTGTCCTGAAATACCTCCATATAGGCCCAGGCTGTAGATGCATCTAAGTTCATGAATATGTAAATAGCCTGCGGATGATTGTCACAGCAGCATCCTGCTGTTCCTCTGGCCCAGTCTCTCTGTGGTGCACTTCTCTCTGACTCATCCCAACCCCAAAAACAGATGGAAGAGTTCCTTGATAGTACCTCTAGTTTGGTGTCTGATTTCCTAGCAGGTGCGGTAAGAAGTAGAGAGGTCAGGGGGGAGTTTGTTAACCTGTTAGTTGCCCTGGAAACGACCCCCCTCCCAATGGCCTCTTGGTCTTTTACCACCATGTTCTCTCTTGAAACATGTGTGTGTGTGTGTGGTCACACCAGCGCTTTAATGGAGCTAGGCCATGTGTGTGTGTGATCACACCAGCGCTTTAATGGAGTTAGCCCATGCTCAGGGCGTCTGTTCCTGGCTCTTAACCGTCCTGTGGGAGTGCAGGAAGTGCTTTCTTTGTGTCTGGCGTTGGCTTTCATTCCCTAACTGTGCTCACTGAGTTGAGCAGTGGTCACTGAGTTGAGCTGTAGTCTCTTAAGAGTTCAAACACTCCTCTTTTCTTGTGTTTTGAGTCTCAAAAGCTTCTTGTGTACCATCGGCTCGAAGAGAAAACATAATTTCCATGGACTGTGCGCACCAGCTAAGCTGAAAATGGGTCATACAGCTATTATTAATGTAGAGTCATTTGTCAGAGGCCTTTTAATAGGGTGTCTGCGCTCCTGCACAGTTGTACATTAAATCTCCATTTACTGCTCTGGCCTCTGGTGCAGTTGAGTTTTTTTGTTCGGGGCGATGGTGGCTCAGGAGCGAGAGGAGTTGTCAGTAATCCGAAACGTCCTCCTTAACAAGTGTCGAAGTGTCCTTGAGCACGACACTGAAGCCCCAACCGCTACCGATGTGAAGGTTGGTAGCTAAGATAGTAGCCTCCTCCATTAGTGTGTGAATGGGTATATTTCTGAGGCATTAATCTGTGAAGCATTTATGGGTAGAAAAGCGCTATATAAATGCAGTCCATTTTCCATTTCTGACACCTTTAACTCTCCTGCACAGACCGCAAATCAGGAATCATTAAATATTAACGTAGCTAATTACGCTAATTGGAACGGTTGTTCTTCCAGGGAATCCTTCCCCAGACGTCCCCTAACTGAGGATGCTGCAGACATAATCACCCATCCCACCTCTGGCGCTCACCTCTCCCTTAAAACATCCAGGACTGTGATTACTGTTACAAGACCTGGTGGACTCCTCACTTAATTTAACGAAAGCAGGTCAATATTGAAATAGCCAATGCAGTGCAGATTACTTGGAGAAGCTCAATACACTAAAATGCTTTAAAAGTTTCACACCGACTGACGGAAAAGGCCCATTTGTTTGGCTCTGCTGCAAACACATGATAGAATTCCATCCACAAAACCCACTCTGTGGGGGTGGATGGGGTGGGGGTGGCAAAAAAGAACAAAAAAAAGCTGCGCCGTGACGGTGAATATTCAAGACGCTGGCGCGGCTAACGCTGCTGCATCGTGTGGGTGATTTATGTCTTTCCCATTTTGACTGGCAGAGTGTCCAAACAGGCCATGAAATGTCATGCCGTGCGCTCAGTCTGTCTTACTGCCGTCCTTCTCCTCCACCTTCTTAAAGGCCTACAGAGTCCCTTCTCCCTCCTCCTCCACCTCCTTAAGGCCCGGAGAGTCCCTCCTCCCTCCTCCTCCACCTCCTTAAGGCCCGGAGACTCCCTTTTTCCTCCTCGGCTTGATGTCCTCTTTGTGGAGGCCGAAGCAGAACAGAGGAAACAATACACGTAAAAACTACCCATGAATTATAATTGAATTTTTTTATGTAACATGCTATAAATCCATCATCCATCAGTAGCAGCAAGGTCAGCTGAGATGGATGGGAAATGGTTTATTGTGCGAGTGAACGCCCTGCCATCGCACTGACCTTTAGGTTTATGTCTCTAACATCGCCCCGTGGATAAGACTCGTAATCCAGAATGGCTCATCCAGTCGATATGTTCAAAATACAGTGAATCTTCCTCTCTGTCCTAAGATGCTTAGAGATGGCTAGTCCTCTGGGTGTGCTAGTGCCTTTAATCCATGTGAGCAATCATTGCTAATGTCGCTAATGAAGCAAATAAAGCATCCGAATGGTGGAGGCCTCTCTTGCCCTTTTATATGTACGTGCTGCTCTGTAATACAGCAGTGAAGAGCAGCGGGCTGGACTCTTTATTCCAGTTCTTGTCTAATTAGCATGGAGGGGCATGTGGGCTGTGGGCTGTGCACCGTAGTCTAGTGATGATCCTTTCCTCTCTAGTTCACCATACAAATGTCCACAATAAAATATAAATATACATTTTAGAGTTATTGGGCCTCATTCTCGACAGCAGTTGGGAAGACTTTCCGAAGGATTTCAGAAGGAACTCCACTTCGGAAACATTTATGAAAACATTTGCATTCTCGTTATTTTTTTCTTCTGTGCTTTCTTCTGAACTTCAGACAACTTTCAGAACTCGAAATAGCAGTCGTAACTCTGCCGTAATCTTCTCAAATGCGATTCCACGGGCCATCTTGTGGTTATTTCAGGAATCGCGTTGAGGAATGACATTTGAAAAAACTCCGTATTACAGTAAAAGGGTTAACGGGCGAATTTGTGAGAACCCGTTGGTGATTGCGTTCACGTCAACTCTACAGACATCCTCGGATTAAAATAATTATGATAATAATAAATACGAGAATATTTGTATCATTAACAATTACGTTTCACATTTATAGTCATAATTATATGAGGTAGTGTTTATTGTTACACTAGGTCTATATGGCTCGTAGCTTGACTGTTCTCTCCCTTGTACGTCACTTTGGACAAAGGCCGCGTCTGCTAAGAGACTGATTGTGAATGACATGAACACTGCAAATGTAAGTGAATAAATAAATAAACACTAAGCTCAATCTCTAAAAACTACGGCATGAATTTATTGCGATTTATACTACTATTGGTGGCCAGTCTTCACCCCTATGGTGGCCATTTCGAACGACAAGACGGACTACAATTTATACTCGTACTTGGGACCGGTCTTCACACCTATGGTGCCTATTTTTCGATTTTAAAAAAAAGTGACTACTTAAATGTGTTTTACGGACTTCGGACGTTCTACGTTATACAATATCTCCACCTTATTAATGAACACCTGTTACGAGGTGGATTCGGGAGATTGCGACAGCACACGTTTCTAAAATTGCGTCTCCTAATAAGGAGCTGGCAGGGCGTGTATGTATGCAAATCCACTTTCACGAGAACGCGCATCAATCTAAGAAGCTAATCGGAAGGAACCCAGCTGAGAAGACTTCGGCTGCTTATGAACACATTTTCAAGCGTGCGGGAATGCAGCGGAAGCGTTTCTCTTACGTTGTTTTTGCGAAGTCGTGTAAGAAACATTTCTGAAGAATTACAGAAAAAGGTCGAGAATGAGGCCCATTGTTATTGACCACCCAATTAAGCCAAATGCCCACCCAAAGATGACATTCTGACTGTAGCACCTCTGCTAGCATGTCCAGTATTCGGTTTTGACACCAGACTGTGAAATCCCATTGCATACATCAGCAATTTCCACATTGCCCTGAAATGCTGTCGAAATGTGAATGTCTGTTGCTAATGATTTTTTCAGAGGTTATTTTACGGCCTTCTGAGCAGATAGACCTGAGAATCTCTGCCAAGTGCTCACACACTGATTGTACACTGGTGAAAGGGCTTGTTTTGACCATCTCATCATCCTGCAGCTATTCCTGTCATATATTGGCATGTGATTTCACAGGTTGTACTGCAAGTCAATATCTCCTCCCTTGAATTCCTTGCCATGCAACTCTGCAACACCTTTTTCTTATTTGTGTTTAACATCAAAGCATGCCAATGAAATAAAGATCAACTTCTCATGCAGTATTCATGGTTGTGAGTGAGGCTCCCATTTTCTCCTTTAACAGTCTGTCACCTGGGATGAAACACATCATGCATCATACTAAGGTGTATATACAGTAGGTGTTATATAAATTAATTAATTAATATATATTTTTTTTACATTTTTCAGACCTGAATATACATTATAATATGCTGAAATTGCTCTGCCTTGTAGAATACCGCAATACATTTTAGTATGGAAGGCGTCCCCTCACCCGCTAATAGCTGTTTAATTAGTGTTAGTTCATAAAAATCCAGGGTCAGGTGCTATCTCGAAGCAGGAGTTGGCATCAAATAGCTGAATCCTGATGAAGCAGCCCTCGTAATAAAATCTGGTTAGGTGCGAGCCAAGAAAAAAGAAGGTATTATCGCTAGCTCTCATGAGTGCTTTGCTACACTTCGCTTGCCATTGGCAGGTACCTCTCTCATCAAGCCCTGGATGCTCTTGAGCTCAAGGACGTGGCGTTTCCCTTCACCATAAACCAACGAGTATTTCTCCGGTGACGACAGGGCCATTGACGAGGATGATGATGATGATGTGACACGGTCTGTCACTTAAGCTGTGCTCTCTCGGTCTGCTCTTCAAAAGGTGTGAAACTTCTCATTACATGTCCGAGTGGGAAGTTTGAGAAGGTTACTCACCTCCCCTCCCTCCCTCCCTCCCTCCCTCACTATCTCCTCCTCTCGCCACCTCCTGCTGAGAGAGAGAGAGAGCACCAGACATCACCGGACTAGCTCATGTCTGTTTAGGGATGGGTGCAGCCTTGACTGGCAGTCAGACTGGTAGAAGCAGTCACAGTATTTGGACTTGTTTTGTTTTGTCTGCGGGTATGTTCATTATTTGGATTTGGTTATTTTGATGAGAAGTTCGGCCCACAGTGTTCTCTGAGGTGCTGAAGCCTTTAAGTGAACTTGCCTGTCACAAACTTCCTCTGTTTAGTATTCCTGAGATCATGCCCCATCTCTGTAGCTGTTATAGACTGCTTTATATTAGCCAGAAGTTACTGGCAGGTATTAAATCTCTTTGAAGTCATCTTAATGGCGTGGTTATCGTGCCTCTGGCATTGTCATAGCTCCATTGCTTCTAAAGAGATGTATGTCCCTGTTGTGTGTGTGTGTGTGTCTGTGTTACTGAAAACGAAGGTTTCTGTTTTGTATGCATGCACTTCTCTGTGTCTGTACACATGACAAGTAGGTTAGAAGTCTACAAAATGTGAGTGTATTTGGTCTGTAGAGTTATTTATTACAATAACATTACATGAATACATATTACGTTCACTGTCCATTTTGCAGGAAAAAGGCCATTTGGTGCCTCTTAATTTCTCTTCTTATTGCCCCAAATCCCTCCCTCTCTCCTCCTCTCTCCTCCTCTTTCCTCTCCTCCTCTCCTCCTCTCCCTGGACCTCCCCCTCTCTGCTGAGCTGTGGTGTGGCATCAGGCAGTAATGACAGCGAAAGCAACCGTAACAAATGCAAATGGATGTTAATTCTCTTTCCCCCTGAAACATGGGTGATAAAACCATTACCTGTTCTGTGCCTTTCCCCCAGGCCTGACCTCCTCCTCCTCCTCCTCCTCCTCCTCCTCCTCCTCCCGCCCTTTTTCCATTTCAGTTTCCCATTGTACATGTATGTTCACTCTCCACTACTTTATTTCATTGCCTCACCTTTCCCCAATCTTTCTCTGTCTCCATCCCACTCACTCCTTCTGTCTCTCTCCTCCCCTTCCCTTCCCTCTCTCTCTCTGACTCTCTCTCTCTCTCTCCCTCCCTCTCTCTCCCTCTCACTCTCCCTCCACCCGTCCTTCACCTGCTCGCCCCTACCCCTCGGTAATTCGTCAGGCTCCTAATAACATGTGGTCGCTTCGCTGTAATTGACTTAATCTATGTGATGAGGCCGGTGACAGCGGTGTGTGATTTGTGGCGGGTGTTAGAGCATTGCCGAGCGACGGGGCAGGGGTGCTGTCAGCCCCTGTCCCTTCAGGCCGTCTCTGCGGCTGATAAATCTCTTATACAGCTCTTTTTTTAAAAAGAGTTGGGGAGTTGGTGTCGAAAGCCCTGTTATTACGCCTGTCACTTTGGAGACAGCTCCCTCCACACGTCTGTCCTCCAGGCCCCTGTCCTCGCTCCTCAAGTCCCCGCCATGCTGGCATCTGGCTTCGCTGGGGAGCTGCGCGGGAGCCGACATGCTCGGTGGCAACAAGAGCAGGATTAAGTGTGGCTGACCACAGCATGTGACAAAGCCCTTGGCTAGGAGAGTTCAAGGTTAAAACAGACTACTTCAGAGGCTGGTTTGGATTACACTCTGAGATAAAAAAACATCAAGCAATCATTTTTTCCATTTTTATCTGCAATGTTTTGTCTCATGATAATCCCTCCCTTGGTGGTGGTAAGTGGATAAGTGTGTGTGTGTGCATGTGTGTGTGTGTGTGTGTTTGTGAGGGCACAGTGTGCCCCTCTGTGTGATAGCTGGTAATCCCAGAGCACTAAGGCCACAGAATCTGCAGCTAATGAGGTAGAGCGGTGACCGAAAGAGAAGGTGAAAAGGAAATGAACCCCCCCTCCCCCTCCCCCCCACACTCCTGCCTCCATCTACTCCTCTTCCTCTCCTCCCCCCTTCCCCTTTGGCTCGGAGCCTCGGCAGACCTCTTTAATTCTGCAGGTGAAAGCCATAACATCAGTCAGAGTCCGCTGTGGTCACAGATAATTGGCTCCATCGGAGCAAGCGAGACAATGTCAACATAATTTGTTCCCCTCTCTTTTCATTTTCATAACCCCAGCCTGGGCTGCACACTATTATGTATCAAAGGTTAAAGCGCCGCCCGGCAGTCAGCACGTCTGAGCCTCTGAGAGACGCCTAAGCAGGATTGTTTGGCCCTTCTTTGTCCCCTTACTTTTACTTCTCAAAGTGTTTATTTGACTCGTTACATCCATTCATACTTTTCTTTTGGTGTTTATTTAGACCAGCTCTGCATACTTTTTCTTTTAAAAGTGTTTTGGACTAGTTACCTCCATACTTTTCTTTTCAAAGTGTTTACCTATATTGATATATGTCCTCTTTATAGAGACAGAAGTAGAACAGCGAAATAATACTCATAAAAACTGCCCATAAAGTCTGAAAGTTATATACCTAAATATAAATCCATCAATAGCAGCAAGGTCAGTTGAGATGGATGGGAAATGGTTTATTGTGCGAGTGAACACTCCACCATCGCACTGACCTTTAGGGTTATGTCTCCACCATCGCCCGTGGATAAGACTCGTACTCCAGAATGGCTCACCCAGTCGATATCTTGAGAATACAGTAAATCTTCCTTACTGTCCTAAGATGCTTTGAGATGGCTAGTCCTCTGGCTGTGCTTGCCCCTGTAATCCATTTGAGCAGTCATCACTAATATAGCTAATGAAGCAAATAAAGCATCCGAATGGCGGACGCCTTTCATACCTTTTCATACATGCTGGTCTGTAATACAGCAAAGGGGGCAGCGGACTGGACATTTAATTCCACTCCCTTCACATTAGCATGTCCTGTGTTCAGTTTGGTTAATGGCCTGCATATGTTTGGACTGAGAGATCCCATTGGAACAGTGCTGCATACATCAGCGATTTTCACATCGCCCCTGAAATGCTGTCAAAAAGTGAACGTCTTGTGCTAATTTGAAGTACTTTTTCGAAGTTATTTTTCGGCCTATTGAGCAGATAGCCCTGAGAACCTCTGCCGTGCTCACTAATGAGTGACACTACACGCTTGTAGCCCTGATTTTCCACTCGTTTTTGGAGATCGCAGACAAAAGCCCCAGATCAGAGGTAAATCGGCCTTCACTCTGCACTCGCAGTCAGTCTCATGTGTGAGCCGCTCAAAGACACGATCCAAGAAACTTGCTGATGCCTCGCAGACGCCCGAAAGATATCAAACATAGTAATATCCAGACCTGTCGGGGAATTCAAATCCTGTAGTGTGAAATGTGCTGTGACTCGGTTTTGAGCGGGCAGTGAGGATGTCGACAAGCTTCAGCCAATGAGCGGGCAAGACACATGATGAGGGAAAACCTGGGGGAGTTGTTAAACCTGCAGCACAACAAGCAACAAGTATATTTTCCTTGTTTGTTCACTGCAAATCACTGGGCATGGATTGCTTTTTTTTGTGGACATCAATTTTTGGAATAAAAACATCCTGTATCGCACATGTCTTCAGTCTTTCCCTGTGTCACTTCATGTGTTTTCATGATAGAACGTAGTTTGGAGACCACACTTGTCAGAGATTCTTCCTGGTGAAAGGTCTTGTAATGTATGACCCTGCTGTTGCAGATCAGTCATGTAGGGTGCAAACCGGACAAACCCTTGATTAACCCATGACAGCAAGTTGTGTAGTGTGAACAGTACGGCGATCAGACGACTTTGAAGGTCATGCAGTGTGTCTGTGGCATAAGTGCATACACACTTATTGTACACTGGTCAAATGGCTGTTCTCACCATGTCATCATTCTGTTGCTATTCTTGTGGTATTGGCAGGTCATTTTACAGGTAGTAAATCAGTATATCCTGGCATTGTTTCCTTGTCCTTGTCAATTTCTTTTCTATGACAGTTTGTATCCATCATCAAAGCATGTCAATGAGATATAGATCAGCATCTCCTGCACAACTCATGGTTTAATGTTTGTGATGAGTCTCCTGTAACATATAGTCAATTCTGTCAATATTTTACACAATGAGGTGAAAAGGTGATTGCGATAATTGCAATTTCGGATTGAGCAATAATAAACACAGCCTCATGAGTCTACTTGCTTGAGCAGATCAATACTATTCCCTTCAACGGTACATACAACTACATCTTCACTACATTGTTATTTTAAACTGGGCAATCAAAGCAATAGTTATGATATTGCCCTGTAGATAAAGGTGGACATTGAGCTGCCAACAGGGTCAGCACTGACTGGCCCCTGGACTCCTGCCATTATAGGGATTCCTGTGTTGTTTGCAATAGCTTGCCTCTATTAAGTGTAGGCAACACATCTTATCTATACTCAGCATTAATTGATTATTTAAATATTTAATTAAACTATTAGTGCATAGTTTACCAAATGAAAATATATACGTATATACTGTATATTTAATCCTTACTGTATAGGTGCACTCTCAATTGGGGTCTCAGCTGAATGATAATTAGAATGGAGTAATCCTTAACACAATAGCATTATATTCATACCTAGATAGTAGATATTACTAAAATGTACTTCTGACGTCATTTTCAAAACTGTGAATATGTAGGCTAGAACTAAATTGTCCAACTTGTTTCCACACTATCCTTACGTGTTCTTAATTCTCAATCATATTAAATATGGGCAAAACGGACACAACATAGCATAGCCTACAACAAGAAATGTGTATCAAAAAACGCATTTACTCTGATGGCAATGCAATGTCAACAAGCCTCCCTGGCCTTTGACGAGCCATAAACTGAGGCTGTGTTTAGGCGAAAGCGCCCCTTTTATGTGAAGGCTCACAGACTCCCAAGCCTGCATTGAGTCAACGGGCATCTTAATCACCAGTGTAGTACCGTTAAACAGCAATTCAGGTTTGTCAACCCTGGCTTTCCTTGATTTTCCTTGATAACCCCAAGTTAAATCTGCACTAAACTCCCTTCATAGTACAGTTCTCTGGTATACGAATAGTCATGTGACCACACACTGCTTCACTGGATGAAGAGAGACCGATTGGTCATCTCTTTGTAATGGGAAAACAGAGAATAGGATGTCACATTCACACAGACACATTTTTTATTAAATTCAATCGCAGCCTTTGAGGTTGTAAAATGGCACCGACTGACATCGCAATTGCAATTAGATTAATCGTGCCAGTTGAAACCATCGTACATTACACCAAGCATATGGATATTAAAGATGAAATATATTTTTACATTTCCCATGTGTTGAACAGCGTTTTTAATTTGCATTGTCAATCGGTTAGGACGAGGGTCGGAGAGAGGATGAGATGGGTGGGGTGATGAGCTGGGCGGAGCCATCATGACTGATTAATGATTACTCCCTCCCACTGCTCTTTTTTCGCCCTCCTCTCGTCCGTCTCTGTATTCTATCGCTCTTACTCGCTTTCCCTCTCTATGTTTATGTCACATGTTCTATGCCCTCTCTCTCTTACCTTCTACTTATCTCTTTTTCGCTTCATGCACTCGTGTCCTCATGTACTACACCTGCTTATTCGCCACACACCTCAGGTTGACATTTATGAACATATTCATTTATAATGTAATTACTTTCATGGTTTGGAAGGCTCTGAAAATTACCATCTGAATGTCCTTCTTAATACATAATGCCCTTTGTAATACCTACAGCCTGGATATCCTTTCAAAGTAATTTCACTAACCTTGTTCATAACGAACATCACGTTAATTGCCGAATTGTATATATTAAATACCAAATTACAATAACAGAAAGCTGTAAAATGCAATTGCTGCTCATCACTGGAAGGATGGGTGTGCACATAAAGATATGCTTTTCAAGCACATTTCAAACGGAAAATGTCCCCCATTGTATTGCGTTCACAGGTAGAATGTGATATTTATTATTTGACTAAGTGACCAGCTCTGGTTAAGGCTTTGAGTCTCACTCTCTTCCTCCCTCTGTCCCTCTCCTCCCTGTGCAGTGATGGGCGTAGTGGAGTCGCGCGGCGTGCTGAGGAAGATCAGCGACATGCTGGAGGTCATCATGAAGCGCGTCGACAGTCTGTCTCGGCTGGACAACACCAGCGATTCGCGCCGCCTGGACGAGCTGAGCTCCGCCATTAACAGGTGGGTTTGTGTTCAGGTCCAGCACTGGGGCCTCTGGACCGTCTCAGGGGAACACATCCTATACTAATCTATACAGAAAGCAGCACTGCACTCTAGCCCTGTCTAACCCGCTGCTTATGGGGAGACACTGTGAAGGCATGCTGTAACCAGCTAGTTATTCTACCAATTGTAACGTGAGGATTAGATTTGATTGAATGCTTGAAGCAGTTCAAAAGAGTCATTGCAGCTGACAGAAGCCGGGATATGTCATTCTGCTTGTATCTGCACTTTAAACTGATTATATACAGTATATTTGAATTTAAGGTGTGTATTTAGGCCAGGCTGCTTGTTGTTTTTTGTAGTGGTTTTCTGCTCTTTTACGATGTCTTTTATTACAAATAAGGCCTACTGTTTGTGTGGAGCTGCACCTAAACTTTAGTATTACTGGGTCATTGTGTTGTACTGCTCAGGATACCATTGCTTAGCAATTGTGTGGTTTGTGAGCCAATGGTGCTGTTGCAGCGGTTAGATCCAGGCAGTTAGTTTGAGATGTAGTGACAGTAACTGGATCCACTCCTCGTAATGAGTTCGGTGCCTCGTCATAGCAATGTTTGGTGTAGTTTAATTAGGAGAATATTTACGCTTGATGACTTTGCATTTCCTGTCTGACAAGAATGCGATACAGCCCTGTGAGATAGGGAGAGAGCGATTGAGACAGAGAGTTAGGATGACAACAGGTGTAACTGACAAGATCTCCTCGTCTTAAGATTGGTTCATGTTTCGTTTTCTTTCCTTTCACACGGTCGTTATTGTGACACGCTCTGACAGGGGCTTCTAAAGATCCGTCCGCTCTGTCACAGCACCAACACCCCCCACCCCCCCGGCTGCTATGATCCCTCATCTCCTGATCACTCGTTTCCTCTGCACCGCGTGATGCTTCCTCAAAGGGAATGAGAGATATGAGGGAGGACAACAGGAGAGAAGAAGATAATAGTCGAGGTAGCCAGCCATACCTTCGTCCTTGGACTCAGTATTTATTGTGCTTTTTGCGATTTTTCAACATGCCGTAACCCTCTCTGGAACTACACTGAAGACATGTACGTGACATAGCATTCAATTCACTCCAGCTGAAGCCCTAAGCACTGAACACATATATGTCACATAGCATTCATCTCACTCCAGCTGAAGCCCTAAGCAATGAACAGGTTTTTCTTCCTTGTTCCTGTGCAGCCTCCGCCCGCCTCATTACAGTTTCCACATGTACCGGAGCAGTCATGCGTGTTCTGTAGTTTGTTAGCGTTGCAAAAATGTGATTAATATAATCTGGCACAGGAGTTAACTGAAATCAATGGCTTGTAATGCTCTACACTCCATCAGGTAGCTGCGACCTTGCTCCAGGATTAGGGTAATTACAGGAAGCTGGCTTTTTATTGCCAGCCTTAACAAGCTCTGGCAATGGGATCTCCAGGAAGAGGGGTCGCGCACCATTGCACCATGTCAGGGCCCCGGCTTAAGACGGGGAGATATAGGTGGGTCATCTCTGACCTGCCCTGACTGATAGACTGTCGGCCCTGACTGTGCTTTACCCACAGCCTAGCTTTTCTTCCTCCTCTCTCCAGTGGAAGATGGGAGGGGTGTGTGTGTGTTGGGGGGGGGGGGTTGTTGTGAAGGGTTGGCAAACCCGATAGTGAATGGGTTTGAAGGGTTCAGTTGAGGTAATGGCAAAATCGAAGCCAGCCCCTGGGAAGTGAACCAGAATTCAGACCCCTTTTTTTTAATAAGGTGCCATGGCAGAGCAAAAAAGCGAAGCCCGTGACAGAGCTCCCTGATTGGGCAGACAGCGAGTGCCAGAGCCCCCTGACGAGGCACCCTGCGTCCAGGATTAATGTAGCCTTGGCGGGGGAGGCTGGCTATGTGACTGACTCGGTTGCCATGCTAGACAAGCCATGTCTTCCTCCTCTCTCGCTGCTCCCATAGAAACCCGTTAAAGCACCAGACTTCCTCCCTGTCTCAAATCTGGGTCTTGGTGTTCCAAACAACAAATTAATCAATTAAAGTGAAGTGTGGCCTCGCATTCAATTTACTTGAGTGGATCCAACACACAAAACACATTTTAGATTACATATCTTTGGAATAGCCTGTCAAGCTAATTCCACCAATATAAGCAAGAGGCAATGAGTGTGACATGGCGCCAGAGCTGGCATTATTCCATTTTGGAATGTTAATGAAACAAATTTGTATAATTCTGTGCCCTATGCACGACACACTTGGCAACGGTTTCTGTGTACCAGTGTGCAGTACATTGGAGTGTTGTTGCATAAGTTACATGAGGTCAAAAAATCAATCTTAGTTTACTTTCATTGATTTTTTGCACAGAAGACCTTCAAGAACCACGTCCAGTCTTCTATATTTAAGCCAAGCACAGGTTCATGGAGTCTTGAGTTGTCATTTTGTTTCATTGTCTGTTTTTATGCACTACAGTCTGATAATCAAAACCTTTGGGCTGTGTTTGCTCAGATAATCCCACAACTCTCCAACAACATCAGATCATTTTATTAAGTATCATTATTTAATGATGTTTGTTTGTCTAAACAAACACAGCCATCTCCCCGGTCTCAAAGAGCTGCGTTTTGGGTTACATCATTTAAAGCAAGTGCAAAGTTGTATTTCTCACTGTTTGGTGCAGACTAGAATACTTCACTTTCCGCATTGTGTTTGGTGCAGGTGTGCAGCTGTTGAGGCATGAATTGAGTAGCGTTATTGACAAAACACCAATCAATCAATATGATCACTATGAGGATCTCTTCTGTTTTAATGTTCCACTTTACCCACCTCTGCAAAAAAAGACTAACCTTCACCCTCAGATTGGGCATCTTTGCTGTATTTTTAGCATGATTAAAGCACAGCCCTATCTCTGTGTGGTTAGCGTAGCTGCAGTCCTGCTCAGGGACATTATAGGTCTGGCTGGGCGACGCTACACTGATACTCCCTGACATGGCGTGGGCTCCTCGGCAGTAAGGCCACATCGCTTTTGCTTTCCCGACTCGCAGCGCAGTGCCAGTGATATGCCTCCCTCCTTCCTTCGCCAACGAGACGTAATATCCCCGGCCTATATCTGAGATTTGCCCAAAGGCCCCGTATTTATGCAAGGCAGAGGAATTTGAGGAAAGAGAAAGGAAGGTATAAACTAGGGTAAGAGGGAGAAAGAGGGAGGGAAAAAGAATGAGAGAGAGAGATAGGAAGAGTATGATACTGGGGAGAAGGAGAGGGAGAGTCAGAGAGAGAAAGAGAGAGCAAGTGAGAGTGAGAGTGAGAGAGAGAGAGACAGAGACAGAGAGAGAGAGAGAGAGAGAGAGAGAGAGAGAGAGAGAGAGAGAGAGAGAGAGAGAGAGAGAGAGAGAGAGAATGAGACAGGGAAAGACAGCAAGAGAGAGCAAGAGTGCTCTTTTCACCCAATCTCCCAGCTTCCTCACAGGGCGATGTGGGTCGTCCGTGAGAGCAGGCTGTGCCTCAGGCAGCTCCATCACATTAAGGCTCAGCATTAGCTCCCTACTCCTCTCTGCCCATTATGTGCTAATAAGCGCGCACAGAACACTATAGCAAAGGGGTAGAACTCTCTTTTCGGCTCAGGCAATCCCTTTGAAGGCAAAGATATACGCTTGTGGTGTGCCCATCGCCAAGACTAGCGTGATTTGCTAGTTAGCGTCACACAATGGCGTTATTAATGACAGTGAAAGTGTCAAACACTCTCGGCCACACTGATGGACAAGATGTTCCTCAAGCTTCCCCTCCCTCTAGTCCCCCTTCCTTCAGCTAAGACTGAAGTCGTCGTCTAAGACTCACAGCTCAAGTAGCTTGCTCCCACTATTTTGGACAGCAAGCTAATCACAGGGAACCTTTAGCGCCCATGCTCGGCAGCGAGCGAAGGAGCTAGCTGAGCGTGACTGTCAGTCTATTTAAGCTACTGCTTGTTCTTACTCCCTCTCTGCACCATTCAGTTCAGTGCTTGACATTTATTTCCATGTTCCTGACAAACAATGATACCAGCTATTGCGTACACACACAATCTGCCATTATCTGACATTTAGGTAATGTTACTTTCAAGCGCTGGTTGATGGGTTTAAATGGCTTGACGGTACCAGAACCATTGAACACAATGCAGGATGCATTTTCTGTCACGCACACTCACACATACTGTATACTCTACTTTCCCTTCTCTCTCTCTGTGTCGCTCTCCTTCTCCTTCCCTCACTACTTCTCTCTCTATGTGTAACTCTCTCTATATCTTTTTCTTTCTCTAACTCTCTCTCTCTCTCTTCCTGTTACTCTCTCTCTCTCTTTCTTCTTCCCCTCTCTCTGCTCCCCTGTGGCAGCTGCTGTTGACAGGCTGGGAGGATGGGGTGGGGGGTGGGGTGATGGGTGTGGGGTGGCAGCAGGGACAGTCAGAGAGGCCACAACCCTCAGCGGGCAGCACGACCCAGAGTATCCTCCCCAGGGATCACTCCTGCCTGACAGTCTGCTGTTAGGAAGGTCATCGTGGGGCACTTGAGGGGACTCTCTTGAAGAGCTGTTGAAAGGGGGACTGGGCTGAATAGTTCCCACTACCAGGGGGATTTAGTTCAACTCAAATGATAATTAAGGGTTTTCACTCTGAAATGAGGCGCTGGAGGGAGATAGTTTTAAAAGAAGGAGCCCGCCGCCGGTGGGACCCAGTGGCTTTCTAAAGGGGAAATCAATGTCGTTTGGCAGACTTGCGTACGCAGAGGACACGGACCTGAAGACAGAGAGGCATCCATCAGGACGGGTGCTCCTCGGGCCGGCCATGTGTGCCGAAAGGACAACATGATTGTCTGCTAAAAGAAAATGGTGGTGATCAAAATAGCTGGCACCGTAACCTCGTTCTTATGCAAAGCCAGACAGACAGCTCGTGCAAAGTGGCGTCTTGGGATGATAGCCTGTTTATTTCAAATACTTTGTGTGCAAATGACCTTTCCAGTCGTACATATCTTCCACTTCCAGTTACATATCTCCTGGGGAGTGTAAAAATACATGTTTTTAAAGAATGTTCTAGTTTATCATCAACACGCATCTCCATGTGTGTCCAATAAGCAGAAGCAAAAATGTTAAATTATGAATTAAATAGCTGGGCCACAAGTTTTTGTTTCAGTCCCCTCTTGTAGACTTCTCCTACAAGGCCCTGACTTCAAACTGGTAGTCAGTGTGAATTTGGTCAAATCTCCTGTGAGAAAGGCCCAGGCCGGCTACATCACCATGTGGGATGTAGCCTGGTAGAATGGGGTTGCAGGCACGAACACACGACGCAGGAGACAGTGGCTTCCATAAAAATAGCTACATGTATTTACATTTTTTTTTTCAAAAACCCCAAAACATACAAACACAAACTGAACATGCTAAAGCCTAATACTAGACAAGGTACCCCTCTGAGCATTCAGGTTTGGTCTAGTACCTTCTCCAAGCTCCATCCAGCAGGTTCAGTCTGTCCTCCCCTCTTAAACAATGAGGTGCACCTTAAGTAGGGCCACCTTGGTCCAATTAAGAGGTAATTGGACCCCTCCACAGGGGTGGGGGAATCCGGACCCAACCATTTAGGTAGGGGAGTCCAGTCCTTCTTCCCTTGAATTTCATTGCCATTGCATCTGGTAATCCTTTGCATGAGAGCTAATGCAAAGTGTACACACACACTCTCTCACACACACACACACACACACACACACACACACACACACACACACACACACACTCACACACACACACACACACACACACACACACACAAACACACACACACACAAAGAACACACAGACACACACAGAGACAGAGATAGCGATAAAGAGGGGGAGAGAGGATTTTAGCTGTTTAACTCTCTCAGTTGCCCACCAGACAAGAGTTTCCACTCAGGGGTGCTGGAGCCTTACCCATTAGCCATACCCTGTGTCACCCCAGGCCTGTAGCTACCTCATAGCATAATGCCTCGCTTCACGATCTCCTGCCAAATTGGCCTTTTAAGGCCAGTATCTCCCAGCCCTTCTATAAAAGCCCCTATCCAACATCCCCTCTCCCTCCTGTCCTTCCATTTGCCATTCAGTATGGCTTGCAACACAGGGGAGTCTTATTCCAGGGCAGAAATTGTATCGATAGTGTGGGACCTTTTCTATTTAACGCTTCATCTAAGTGCCTCACAATTAGTGTCTGTGTTTGTTTTATAGGGGGAAGCAGAAGGCAGGAAGGTTTCACAGGAAGTGGCTCGTTAGCTAATGCTAATCTCTTTAGTCGCCTTGTAGCGTCCTGTTGGACAAATTACAGTGTGTATCGACTTGCGCTTATTGAGTTGCAGATCATTTTATTTGTTGCAGGGTATTCACTGTGCTCTCATGCTCGTTGGATTGTGTTTCCAGGTATGCCTGGAGTAATGATTCAGTGCTTTTGAAACTGCTTACCGGTGTTTCTCTGGAGTCCGGCTGACTGATTAGATTTCCTCTGGGTCTACTCAACGCATTAGTCTCCCATAACTTTACCCTGTAGCCTGTTTGTTTTCTCAGTTTGTTTAGCTAATTATGTAAGACAGACACATGTGAACTTGATGTACTTTATGAGCTGAAGGACCTTAGAAGTTGGGGTCAGGCCTTTTTTTGTATGTGCGTGGGTGTGTGCTATACCCCCAAGTGCCTGAGTAACCTGGACGACCTCTCGGACCTCAGCCAGGCCAGAGTACACGTCTCCCAGGGCCTTTAAGTTATACATGCATGTGTGCATCTCTCCACATCTCTGCCAGCAGCCCACACAGTTGACTCACTGGTTTAACCTGAGTCCTGAAGCAGGGTTTGTGCCTCGCTGGAGTTTAATCTGCACACAGGAAACTGATTCCACCCTCCAAACATTAGTTATAATATTTTTTAGTAATAATGTCAAGCTTTTTTAATAAATTATAAAAAGCCAATAACACAAAAAGCGTTTACGCAAATGTGGACGCAACAGAAGTAAATAAATAAATGGGGCCTTCCTCTTACAGGCTATAGATATTCTCTTCTTTATGCCATTGGAATTTCAAATAGCACATTTTGCTAAATGTTCCAGGAGTTTAAGTATTAACACCTTCAGACATACATTCAACATACAGTCACCTTGAAGGTTTTTTTCTCTTTTCTTTTCCTGAATATGTTTGCCTTTCCACAATTTTCTTTCATTAATTGTAGTCTTTAGCCTTCTTATGGTCACTGTGAGGGTTGTCAGGTGCAATCAAAACAAACCACAGGGAGAGAGGAGGGGACACCGCAATCCTTCATGTTATTACTGTGGTCAAATATAAGAATAAGTATAGTAGGCTGTTGATTATTATTATCCATTTAGTTTATATAAATTTATTTATTTTTGGTGCTTTTCAGTGCTCTTGGTCTCCTACGCACAGTGTGTGCCCTCCATGTACATAGTAGCGGCCCTGTGTGACATTTCCTTGGTAGTTGATATTTATGTTTGTTTGTGTGTGTGTGTGTGTGTGTGTGTGTGTGTGTGTGTGTGTGTGTGTGTGTTTGTGTGTGCTTTGTTTTTTGACCTGTCAGGATGCAGCCAGCAGGACTGGTGGAGCGCATTCAGGCCATCGCCCAGAACGTGTCCAACATGGCGGTGCGGGTGGAGCAGATTCTACAGAACAGCATGGCAGCAGGGAGAGGTTGGTTAGCTCTTTGGACCTTTTGTCAGATGTAGCCCTATTTACTTTATCTACTACTATCTATTCTTATGTACTTTGTTTACTTTATCTTTATGGTCTAGCATTATCATACAAATGGTTGCCTGTGCGTGCTTGTAGTTTTTTTCTGATGCTTTTCAAATAGAATTGGATTCCCATGGTTATTGGCGTGTGTGTGTGGCGAACAGTTCTGCCTTTCAAGCGTGATACATCGGCTGCCTGTAGACGCTTGCTTGCGTAAAAGAAAACCGCTTGGATGTGAGGGATGGGGCGCACTCTGTGATTTGTGGAGCAAATTCCCTCAATGTGAGGAAATAAATGCAGCCTGTGCCCCTATAAAAACAAATTAAGCACGCTGTGGCGGGCGCACAGGGTGGGAGACAAGATTCAATGAGGTCTAAAGTCAACTCGCATTTCCACTCCATTCCTTCACTTTATGGCTCTGCCCGCATGCCAGGACCGAGGCCTCACAGTCCACTGCTGTGCTTTAATCATACCATCAATTATTCTCTCCAGGCCAAGTTGATGCAGATGTATTTTTACTCCTCAACGTTTTTTTTCTCCTCCTTCTTCTTCCTCCTCTGCACTAGTTGGCATGGCCAGAGCCCTCCACACCAGTTTCATCTGCTTCCCACTTAACAGTTCCTGTGCGAAACAAGTTCCCTTTATTCTTTTGCTGCCTTTTTGTTCTGTGTGCTCTTGTGTGTGTGAGGGGGAAGATTCTGTGTAATGATGGAGGAACGAAGGGGGCGAGCGCTGGCACGGCGATCAAACATGATTCGCTCGTGACTCACTTCAGAGTCGGAGTTCGGAGGCCAACATGCAGCACGTGTCTTCTTCTGCCTATTCGGTTCATTTTTTTCCCCCCCCATTACATTATTATTCTCATTGTCACACTCAACTGGGTGTACTTATATTATATATATATATACTATATATACTCTATATAGAAGACAGAGAGAGGACTATATATATATAATTTTATAAATATAAAACCCTTTCGGATAATATTTTTTTCCTGTTACATTATTATTCTCATTGTCACACTCAACTGGGTTTACTTATACACACTCACACACACACACACACACACACTCACACACACACACACACACACACACACACACACACACACACACACACACACACACACACACACACACACACACACACACACACATATATATAGTTAGGCCCAGACACTTTTAATTGTCACTGCTCTAGTAATGGAGTCGCATACACAATGTCTTTCTCCCAGAGCTGTGTGCAGGCACTGTGGGGACTGTAGGAGTCCTCTCTCTGTCTCCCATTAGGGAAATGAGAGGCAGTAGGAGAGGAGCTCCGTGATGTAGTAGTGGTGCATTCCCCCAGCCTCCTCTCTTGGCCGCCCCTGCCTACTGAGAGGCCTGTTAGCCAATGGAGCAATTAATGTGATGACTGCGGTCCGAATGAGTACCAGGATTCCCTCGGTGGAGTAAATCATTTGGGAACTCACTTTCTCTCTTTCTCGCTCTCTTTCTCTCTCTCTCTTTCTCTCTCTCTTTCTTTCTCTCTTTTTTCTCTCTCTTTCTTTCTCTTTTTCTTTGTCTTTCCTTACACTGGTTCATTTCGCTTTCCATACAGGGCAGGTACCTTGAAAGTGAGATATATCTGCATGCTCTGTGAAACATGTTATATGGATGATGTGACAACACAAGGTCTAATATTAGATGCTGTTGAGATTCTCATTTTTCACAAAATAGCACTCCCTCGTCTAGCTCACGGTGTGGCAACAACTAGGGAATATATTTCTTGATTAATGTATTATGCTCGTCCGTGTCATCTTAGCTCCAGAGTTATATCAACCAGTGCATAATGCATCATGCAGGCAGTGGGAGTGAGGTCATATATCTCCATCAAATTCAGCCATGTTGCCCCTGTGACACCATCATGCATCTTTATGAGGTTGACTCTACGGGACTAAGATGTCCTCTCTCTCCGTAGCTGTCAGAGATGGGACGACGGGCCAGTGTGAAATTCCCAGAGATCCTCGCTACCCAGATTGTCCGGGAAAAGTGGAAGTAAGTCACACTATTCTGAATGAATGAATGTGTGAATGAATGAATGAATGAATGAACAAATGAATGAGTGAATGAATGAACGAGTGAGTGAATGAATGAATGGATGGATAAATGAATGAATGAATGAATGAATGAATGCATGAATGGATGTATGAATGAGTGAATAAGTGAATGATTGAATGAATGAATGAATGAATGAATGAATGAATGAATGAATGGCACCACTTCCAAAACACCTTCCAGGCACTTTGCCTAAATCTCTGAAAGACCCCTTTACATTTATCTTTGGGGATATCTCACGTCACATCTCATGTTTTCTTTCCACCCAGCAGCCCTGTAGCAGTTCTAAAAGAGTGAGGATCAGCCTGATTACACTCTGGAGTTAGAGCATATAGCCCCAGGGTATCTGAGACATCTACATCGCCTCTGGTTTTAGTTAGCATCCAAATCAAACATCTGATTGTAAGACTCTGCGGTACTACTGCTACTACTGTAGTAATACAACTGAGGGCCTTAATTAGCCTGATCAGCTGGTGCAGGGGAGTTGTATTTGGGTTGCAATTAGTCTCATGGGACCAGACGTGATTAATGCACCAGCGAGTTCAGTTCAGTCTAGATAACTCATGGAAAATAAGGACTGGAGGCGCGTCGGAAGACCCACCTCTCCCCTTTCCCTCTTCTTGTTGCCAAACACTTTCTATCTTCCTTCAAGGCTTACCTCCGGAAGGTGTGTGGGTTGGTTTAGAAATGTCAAATGCCATTAATATTATATTCATTCCCACCTATATTTAGTCCAGATGTCATTATGGCTGTCTCCAGAGAGATGTAAGTGATAATGGCTGCCGAGGTGTCCTGTTATACAAAAATGTTGGATGAGGCAGAGCACATAGGCACCTTTCAATTAAACGTTATTAACTTTGGTTGTTATAGTTACCATGCAAAGTTTCCAGAGTATTGATATAGTACAGTGATTAAACTTTTTTTTGACCAGATCTGCTTCATTAGTGTCCCTTTATAGAGGAATATTGGGACACCTGCCAGCCAATCAGAAAAGAATATTTCCTGTCACCATGGTGTAAGTGTTAATATATTCCTGATAACGCATATATAAGGTCGCAGCCAAACTCTGCAGCAGGGAGGATCTTCAGGAACAGTGTTTTCCACACCAAGTGCAGGCATTTCTATTGCTTTAGTGTGCTAACCACCACCACACCTTTACTGAATGTTTCAGTGGATGCGCGCCAGGTGGACCTCTGACCCCTGCTATGCCTTCTACGGTGTGGACGGCTCGGACTGCTCCTTCCTCATCTACCTGAGTGAGGTGGAGTGGTTCTGCCCCCCGCTGGCCTGGAGGAACCACACAACCCCACCCACTCCGAAGAAGAGCTCCACCAAGAGACAGGTGAGAGGCCCTCCAGCAACCACGTCCCAACCTACCAGCACTGCCTGGATCAAATTGAGCATCTGAGGACATAAGGATGAGCCACAGGCTGCAGTACCTCACACACTTACACTCAGAGGAGTCATGGTCTAGGTTTAGGGTGCTCAGTCTTACACTCAGAGGGCCCTATCTTGCACCCAGCGCAATTGACATTGTCACCGACGCATGTAACATTCCTATCTTGCACCCGGCGTACAGCGGGATTTTCCCTCCAGAGTTGCGCGTCGAAATGAACTGGTATTTTGCAGTTTCAAAACGACAGTGCGCCGTTGACCAGAAAAAACCTAGTCTAATGTCAGAGGCGCATTGTGTAGAGTCTGTGGCACGTATTCAGACGCTATTTTAAGGACGGGTGCTTGGCCGCACAGTAGGCTACACTTTACTTCTCTCGTCTACTCGAGAGATTTACACCAATTTTTTGGCAAGCCATATATAATTACAAGGAAAATAAAGTATTTACCACATGAGGAAATCATTGTGATATCCATATCCAAGATATTTTAAAAATAGGCATACATCTAGCGTACACATTGACCCAAATGATTCAGGTTAATTGTAATGGCGGTTCTGATGTCTGCCATCTCCTGGCAGATGAGCTGGGGACAGACGCACACTGTCCCTATCACAGTCTGCAATAAGTTCGGCTATACATGCAGTTACGTCAGGTCTAGTTCGACATGCTGGGGAATTCATAAAATTTCCCGTAACACCCGACAGCCAGGAGAGGGGCTAAGCAGGCGTTCTGGGAGAAGTATGGGTTCCCTGGCGTCCTTGGCGCTATAGACTGCACCCATATTCACATACGTGCCCCCCCAGTGTTTTACACAACATTGCCATGAATCATGGATGTGTCAATGACATAAATGAGGATAGATTAGAGGACTTTAGAAGACGTGAGGTTGAACTGCATGTGCCGATGGGTGCAATATTATTACCATGCATACATAACCTAGTGATTAAGTGAGGGTGAACCCAAAACATCGGTATGTTTTTGTGACTTTTATTTCAAATATGTTGCCACCAAAAAACGAATGCTAGTAACTGAAAAATACAAACGAGAAATGAAAAGTAGAAACATTTCTCCAAACAAGCATGGGAAAATATTGCCGTGATTGTTTCTGGTAACACACGTTCTGGTGGCCTCACGGTCTTCCTCCAGGTAATTCCGCCATTATAATAACAAGCCGCTATGCGCTCCTCGCTCTTAAAGGGAATGTGAGATGACGCTCTGATTGGTTTATTGCATATTACGCCCAAACCACACCTATGGCTGAGTAACCTCTTTTGGACCAACCCATTTGACATTTGCGCCGGGCGCAAGTGTATTTTTTCCGCCGTTATAATAGCAAATGCGCCATAGAGCCGCCCACACAGCTACTTGCGTTTGGCGCTGTCCTACTTGCGTTTCTGATCGTTCAAATAGGGCCCAGAGGAGTCATGGTCTAGTTTTAGGGTGCCTAGTCTTACACTCAGAGGAGTCATGGTCTGGGTTTAGGGTGCTCAGTCTTACACTCAGAGGAGTCATGGTCTAGTTTTAGGGTGCTTAGTCTTACACTCAGAGGAGTCATGGTCTAGTTTTAGGGTGCCTAGTCTTACACTCAGAGGAGTCATGGTCTGGGTTTAGGGTGCTCAGTCTTACCACATGTGCTCTTGTTGCAGGTGTCTTAATGACTTAACAGCACCACACCTGATTCTCCTACCTGAGCTCCGCCCTCAAACATGAAATGTGAACTGATAGAAACTACCTATAATTTTGAACATTCTCTCTCTCGCTCTCAGTTCCATGGTTGTTCCACAAGGACGCCCTTGAGAAATGCCCCCCTAATCAGTTGTATCAAGTGCTCCTGCTGTGTCGCACTGAATACTGAATACCACACTCCGTTAGCCCCTCACCTCCCTGATAACGGTGTTTCCATATCTCTTTTTCAGCTAAGTCTCTAAACACCCATAGATTTAATCCTAACCTTGGAGCCAAATCGTTGAGCTCTGTACCAGATTCTGCATGCACACACCACAGCGGTGATGCTCTGTGAACTGCTTCCCCAGTCCCGCGTGGCCCCGTCCACATGTAGTTCCACCTGGAGGGCTGTGTGTCAGCAGCCTGCGTCCCTGCAATCAGCAGGAGGTCACGGGGTCACGGCTGCTGCCTCATCTGCTGGCCCGGGACCTCACCTGGAGCAGGTGTCACGCTGGATAGGAGTCATTGGAGTGGATGCACACCGCATATGCACTGCTGTTGTCCTCTGCCTGACCCGGGCTTGATGAAGATGATTGTTTTACTGCGTTCATTTCGCTCAGGACCGAGATGCTTGGAGAACTCTTGTTTGCGGCCTAAGCCAGAAGGGGTAGTAGGCGATGATGATGATGATGATGATGATGATGATTTTGTTCAGTCATTTTCTTTTGGCCCCCACGCTCTCTTCCTGGAGGGCGGTACTCTCTCTCTCTCTTTCTCTCTCTCTCTCTCTTTGTTCCTTCCTCCCTTTCCTCCATCTCCTCTGGTTCCCCCTTTGTCTCTTTCTTTCTCTCTCTTCCTTATCACCCCCCTGTCTCTTTCTCTGTCTCTCTGTCTCTCATTTCAGCTGTACCTTTCCTTCTAGCCTTCGAGCGTTCTACATGCGTGGCAGAGATGAGCTCCAGATCTCCCTGGTGCTGTTCTAGAGCTCCCTGGTGCTGTTCTAGAGCTCCCTGGTGCTGTTCTTGATCTCCCTGGTGCTGATCTCAGAACTGTGTTGTGAGGGCTGAAATGTCCAAGTCTAAGGTGTCCCCATGTCTGCACTGACACTCTGGGGCCTGAGCTGGAGGGAGCTGGGAGACTGAACTGGGGCCTTTTAGTGTCACAGATAATGAGAACCTGAGTGTGTATTTCTGTAGGTCATGTCAGGTTGAACTGTTTTTGTGCTTTGCCAATTCACTGTGTGTGTGTGTGCGTGCGTGCGTGCGTGTGTGTGTGTGTGTGTGTGTGTGTGTGTGTGTGTGTGTGTGTGTGTGTGTGTGTGTGTGTGTGTGTGTGTGTGTGGTGTTTGTGTGTGTGTTTGTGTGTGTGTGTGTTTATGTGTGTGTGCTTCTACACAGTCTCTCTTTTTCTGCATGCTCTTGCACGCCTCCCCCTCTGCCTACAAAACACCTTGGCAAGTCGCCCAATTAATCACCCCTGTGTGATCCAGATCTCTCTTTTGTTCCTCATTTTATAATGTGTAAGTGGAGGAGTGTGTGTTTGTGTGTCTGTGTGTGTGTGTGTGTTTGTTGGTGTACATTGTCTTTGTATACATGTTTTTGGTTCTTTGTTTTACTGAATGTGTATATGCTTGCAATCTCTCTTTCTCTGCATGGTCACACCTCCTCCTCTGCTCTTTGTTTACATCTCTTTTGTTCTTGTTTTGTTCATTTTGTTCATTTTTGAGTGTAAGTGGAGGAGTGTGTTTGTGTGTGTGTGTGTGTGTGTGTGTGGTGTGTGGTGTGTGTGTGTAAGTTTAGGAATGTGTGTGTGTGGTTTCCTAATGTTCTGTGTATTTGTGTGCTCTCTGTGTGCCAGTACATACTCTCTCCGTGTGTTCTCCTACACCTCACTCTCTGTCTGTAAACATTAAACACTTTGGCAAGTGGCCCACATTACGGGGGCTCTCTGATCCATATACCACAGCGTGGCGGCTCTCCTCTCCGTTTCACACAGCGCAGCAGAGCGGCAGTCACGCAGGTCCCCCCGTCCCCAGGTAGTCAGTCTGGGCCCGCTGACCTGATTAAACGGTTATTTACTGTACAGCACCGTCTGCGCTATACAATCCTCTCTGGGGAGCCCACAGAGAACCCAACACGTCTCCCTTGCTCAGGGGCGAGTTTAGGCTATTTTTAGTGGGGCCATGGCCCCACCGTGAGATAGCTTGGCCCTACCTGGCTCAGCACATTTTAAAAATATTATATTATGCGAAAATCATGCTCTGCCATCGCGCAATACTTTGGTTGCACTGGCCAATCTGGCAACCTTGTATGTCTGGCAACGCTGCTTCAAACGAGGCTTATGACTCGTCCACTTATCAACTACATTCGACACGCAGGCCAGTCGAAGAGCCCGCGCAACATCTGAGCATCAAAGGGGATGTAGGCTAGGTAATAAACATTTCAAATACTGACTTGTCTGACAACCAAGCCGGATGTGCGTTAGAATGTTTACATACAACATTTCCTTTAGCTCTCTTGCCGGTCTCTGCTCCAGCAGTTATAGGCTACCATGACGAAAAGAAAGGCAGAGCAGGTGCCCCAGAAAAAGGTCTGCCTAACGTTTAAAACATGAGCGGCTACATGAAATAATCCAAACTGACTAAGGTAGGATAAAACTTTCAGACATATTTAGATATGCTCGGAGGCAAACGCGAAAAGAGTTCGCTAGTGGGAAAACGTGCAGTGAACAAAAGTGACATTATTCTGTTTGTCCTTAAAGTTTGTGAGCACTTGGATGCCCGCTGAATGACGTGACCAATCTGGCGAAAGGGTTCGAAGCGCTTCTGGAGGAAGCATAATATGCGGTCCCGGGACGCATTTGTCGAATTCAAGTTCATGGTTATTGAGGTGGTCGCTGAAAAGTGAGCATTTTTCAGATCTGGTAGGCCTACAACTTCGACATTTGTGGCACATTCCAAGCATCTAGCGCCGACTGTGAAAGCGGTTTAAGTCTAATGAATGCCACTAAGACAAACTCGTGAGGCGAGAAGATTTGAGGTAGAAATTTCCAATATTTTCAATTAGACCTATAAGGCCCTATTCAAAGTGATCTTGATAACTGCAACAACATTTTGACATATGTTTAGTCAGAAAGGTGTGTCTTCCATAGGCCTGCAGACAAGATGAGCCAAACAGCCAGATAGGCCTAGCTCCCTCAATGTAATTCAAATGACATGTTTTGTAGCTTATTTTGTTGCAAACCACTCCAGTTATTACATTTTTTATAAAGGTTCCCTTTAGGAAAAAGTACACCATAATTACTATATTTATTGTAAAGCACTGCATTAGCATTTTTCTTTCAATGAAGGTCTACTTAAATGTTGTACCTGCTGAGAAATGACTAAACAACTTGGATACTTTTATTTTGTATATATCATTATCATTCATAACCAGTGAACCAGTCATAACCTCCCTAAACCTTATTTCATTTCAACCAAAGATTCTTTAAGTTCAACTAAACTGACTGGTAAAACACCGTCATTAAAATGTTCCAAAGTTCAGCCATTATAAAGGATATTGAATAAATATCAACCTTGTAGACATATTGATGTATTTGCTGTCATCTTTTTTGGAAACCTATGGCAAACGCAGGCTCGTGGTCATTTTCGTAAGGTCGCGTGGTTTACGAATTGCTCACAGTGCTGAAATGTGCGCTCAGAATAAAAAATATTTGCTCAGTGCTGAAAAAAATTAGAGGGAACATTGGTCAAGAGTGCGGCCGAGTGCAATTCCCCGACGTTAAACCGGACATTTTGAGATGTTAATGAAAATTGGGAAAATCTGACCGATGGTTCTTCCGAAGTAGGTTGCTTAGATACTAGTCACTTAGTTCTTATTACTGTATGTTTTTGTGTGAAGTGAATGGGATGTGAGTGGACAGATCTTTATTCCGCCTTTGTCAGGTATATTTGTCTCAGTCTCTCTGTTACCCATCTCAAGCCAGTCTTTTGAAATGAAGAGTTTAAAATTGACTGTTGCAGGGGGAAACACTACTCAAAGCAAATCTAATACTGCAGCTCGAAAATGTATAAATTAACTAGTTCACCTCATATAGCGAGAAATAATGTGCCTCTGTGAGCACTGGGGGCTGGGCCCCCCTAAAGACCAGATCCTAAAATCGCCCCTGCCCTTGCTCCCAGTGTCCTGTGAGAGAGAGAGAAATAGAGAGAGAGAGAGAGAGGGAGAGGGAGGGAGAGATAGAGGGTTAGAGAGGGAGAGAGAGGGAGAGGTATAGGGAGGGAGAGAAAAAGGGAGGGAGATTGAGAGAGAGATGGAGAGAGAGAGGGAGAGTGGGAGAGAGGGAGAGAGAGAGAAGGAGGGAAAGAGGGAGAGAGAGAGAGAGGGAGAGAGAGAGAGGGAGGGAGAAAGAGAGAGAGAGGGAGGGAGAGAGAGGGAGAGGGAGAGAAAGAAGCGTATTTATGGCTGACTAGTGGAGGTCCATCTGTACTGAGATCAGGTATTCCGTCTGGGCCAGCTGACCTGATTACACATGTATTTACCGCACGCCACGTCAGTGATACACAACCCTCCTGGAAGCATATGTTTTTAAATTGTAAATTACAGTCTCCTGAGACTGAGAGAGCAAGTAGGAGAGAGAGTGAGAGATGGAAGAAGATATAGATGACTAATGAAGGTGCTTCTGTACTGAGACTGTCTCATACTGTACGTGCCCATGAAACGCATGCATTATTTTCTCATACATAACATTAACACAAGCCAAGTTATCGAATATTGGAAAGGAGTGTGAGTGTAATTTCATATCCATTTCTGTTTACCCCTCTGAGCTTTCCCCGTGGTAGAATTGATTTCACCCGCAAGGCAGGAATCCATTCAGCTCCCGCACTATCCCACTTTCAGTTCTGATCATTGTGATGTAGTGGGATTCCTTATGTATTGGAACCGGGCTGATTGAAGTATATTTCCCTATTGGTTCATGTCATTTGTTTTAAAAAAGCTAAGTGTGTAATCTTCTGTTCTGGCCTAGGAGGAATATGAGTGATGGTATAGACTTTTCAATCCAGCCTCCATTAAGGGCTTCAGCACGCCGGGTGGTTGTGCTGGAGCGAGCTGTTTGCATAGGCTGCCTCTGCCATCTGCCATCTTGCTACAGTCACCACAGTCTTTTCCTTCCTCATCGCCCCTTTCCTCCTCCTCCTCCTCCTCTCTCACATACTAATTCACTGAGTCAAGCTTCACTGGCATGACCTCAGCACTGTATAGGATTTCCAAAGTTCAGCAGACTGGCTTGGTCTGTGGAAGGATTTATTTCTATAGAATAATTTTCTTACCCCCCCTCCCCCTGTCTCTCCCCTCCCCTGCAGGCGGCCTTCCGTACGGACCTGTCGTCTCTGCTGGAGCAGGTCGGCACCGGCAAGGAGTCCCTGAGCTTCATGAAGAGGAGGATCCGCAGGCTGGCAGCACAGTGGAGCACGGCCGCCCAGCGCCTGGACTCCAAGCTCCACCGCCGCTGGAGAGAACAAAAGAAGGTGAGAGAGAGAGAGAGAGAGAGAGAGAGAGAGAGAGAGAGAGAGAGAGAGAGAGAGAGAGAGAGAGAGAGAGAGAAGAGAGAGAGAGAGAGAGAGAGAGAGAGAGAGAGCTTTACTACTCCTTTATCAAACCAGTTGCCTACACTTTTTTCTCTGCAAACCATACTCAACTAAAGCAAATAAACCCAACAACGGTACGCCGCTATCTCAAACGTTTTAATCCATTTGTCTGTGATCACGAACTTCACACAAGAAGCACGCCCCTCCTCCGTACCTGACGTGGTAATATGCCCCAAAGTAGCCATCCTCATGGTTGATTTATCTGTCTGCCGACTGAAACATGTGAGGTTTCGTTTTCTCTCTGTTGTTAATCTCGTACCAATTTTATTGATTTTGTTGTTTTTGTTGCGTTGCTGTGTAGGGCTGTTTATCATCAGTAATTAACAGCCGACAGGAGTCAGAGTGTGATCATATTGCCATGTGTGTGTGTATGTTGTTTGTGTGTGTGTGTGTGGATGTGTATGGGTGCTTGCATGTGTGTTTGTGTTTGTGGGGAGGTTGTAACTGTGCTTCCAGTCCCATCAGCTGATAACAGCATTTATGTAGTAGAGCTGTCAGTGGTCCTCCAGGGGCTAAATCCCCCACACAGCCATGCACTCCACCAGCTGGGGAACACACCTCTACACTAAAGGATGGTACGCTGGGGAACACACCTCCACCCGCTGGGGAACACACCTCCACACTAGAGGATGGGGACACACCTCCACCCGCTGGGGAACACACCTCCACACTAGAGGATGGGGAACACACCTCCACACTAGAGGATGGGGGGATGGGGAACACACCTCCACACTAGAGGATGGGGAACACACCTCCACACTAGAGGATGGGGAACACACCTCCACACTAGAGGATGGGGAACACACCTCCACACTAGAGGATGGGGAACACACCTCCACACTAGAGGATGGGGAACACACCTCCACACTAGAGGATGGGGAACACACCTCCACACTAGAGGATGGGGAAAACACCTCCACACTAGAGGATGGGGAACACACCTCCACACTAGAGGATGGGGAACACACCTCCACACTAGAGGATGGGGAACACACCTCCACACTAGAGGATGGGGAACACACCTCCACGCTAGAGGATGGGGGGATGGGGAACACACCTCCACACTAGAGGATGGGGAACACACCTCCACACTAGAGGGTGGGGAACACACCTCCACACTAGAAGATGGGGAACACACCTCCACACTAGAGGATGGGGAACACACCTCCACACTAGAGGGTGGGGGGATGGGGAACACACCTCCACACTAGAGGATGGGGAGATGGGTGTTCTGCCAGCACTACTAACTCATGGCACTTTATCTCACTTAGACCGCCTTACAGCCTAGACACTTAAATTGGCTGTCACTAGCCTCAGTAGTACAGAGGAGGGAATGGGTAAATGGATCCTCTGCTTCACAACATGTGACACAATGTTATATGAAATATATAGTGTTATAGAACTTAATACGATGCAGTTTCAATCAAGCATGTATTAGAAAGGTATTACAAACATGTACATACAAACATGGACATACATATGGTATATTAACATGTTGGTAAGAGTAATTTCAAAATCAATTTCATTTAAAATTTATAAAATCCAAACAGGAGGATGGAAAGTCTTTGGGTAAAAGAACAGGGACATGCAGACATCAGCGATGGGTCTTTGAGGACAGTGTCCATCCACAGCTCCCTCTCCTCGTCCCTCTCCTCGTCCCCCTCCAACTCCACTGCTTCCTCTCCTCATTTCCCTGCTTCCCAGCATCCGCTTGTAGACGAAGATGATGGGAGATCACAATTAATCACAGCCAATTAAAGAAATCACTGCTGTCTCGGGGCACTCCTGGATGGTGGGGTGGTTGGGTGGAGGTGTTGGGGGATGTGGGGGTGAGGAGGTGCGTTGTGAAGCCCCTGCAGCGTCTCCCTTTGCCTGCATGCCTGCCTGCCTGATTCTCTCTCTCTCTCTGTCTCTCTCTCGGTCTTCCCTCTCTCTGTCTCTCTCTCTCGGGAGGTGAGTGGGTGTGGGGCTCCACGCCTGGCCATCCGTCCTCATTAAGGCCTGACTCGGGGGAGGTGGAGGAGGGATGGGGGTTGGGGTTTGGAGAGAAAATGTGTGTGTGTGAGTGTGTGTGTGTGTGTGTGTGTGTGTGTGTGTGTGTGTGTGTGAGGTTTCTTTACCACCCCTGCCATCTGTGAAGAGGGGTGGTTGGGGAGCCCCCACTATCACAGATCGTTAACTTCCTTCATGCACCGCGCAAACACGATGCACACTAAAATAAAATAAATAAGCTCCATTCTCACCACAGGGTGCTGGGGCAGGGATGGGATATGTGTGTGTGTGTGTGTGTGTGTGTGTGTGTGTGTGTGTGTGTGTGTGTGTGTGTGTGTGTGTGTGTGTGTGTGTGTGTGTGTGTGTGTGTGTGTGTGTGTGTGTGTGTGTGTGTGTGTGTGTGTGTGTGTGTGTGTGCGTGCGTGCGTGCGTGCGTGTGTGTGTGTGGAAAAGTGGTGTTGTTGTTTGTTTACACTTTTGGATGGAGTGGACTGGCCAGATTAAGTCCTTGTTCACTATGCAGTCAGCGGGAAGCCTTATCTGTTTTTCTCCACATGCTGCCTGCTCTGGAAACACACACACACACACACGCACGCACGCACGCACACACACACACACACACACACGCGCACGCACACACACACACACACACACACACACACACACATACACACAAAAAGCACTGAAGCCAGTCATCAGCTGTAAAGAAAGGAAGCTGCAGTAAAACTCAGCTCCGTTCTGCAGCAGCAACCCAGACGCGCACAACAAAAAAAAAAAAAAAAAAAAAAAGCTGCGGTCCACCCTTAGGTACGCTCATTCACTCTTCCTCTTCGATGGGGGCGAGTGTTTTTCATTTCAGTAGTTGGCTGTAATTCAGTCCCCCCACCCCACGTTTTTGTTGTTGTTTATTTTGTTCCTGGAATTGTAATAATACAGGATACGTGTTTGGGCAGTGGACTGAGAACAGCTCGGTTGCTGGCTGCTCACAGCACGGTTGCCAAGGGTCGCCTTTCTTTCTACCCATCAGCCCCGGCTCGGAGGGGGTGGGAAGCAGCTCCCCAAGGGAGAATGGAATGAGGGAGCGAGAGCGAGAGAGGAAACAAGAGAGAGTGAGAGGGTAGTCCTTCAGTGTTATTATTATCCAGTAACACAGTGCTTGGGTACATGGGGAGATGCATTGGCAGGGCACGTCCTCTCCTGGTCTTTTGTCTGCGGAGGACATGACAGCTTCCCTAATGAATTACATATCCTTGATCCTGACCCGGGATCAGTTTGTGGGGATGCACAAAAAAAAGAACAGCATTCTGTTCTGTAGAACAATCTAGACTTGTGTACCCAGGATATTTTTCTTTAAACATAAAACCTTCTTGAATACTCCACACATTGATTTGTAGAGTGAATTCAGGGGGTGGTGTCCTTTCATGAAGGAGCCGCTTGTCATCTTCTCAAAGAGAGATTTTAACCTTTTTATGGTCCACATGGAAGGAAGGTCTAACAGGGCATGTCCCTCCTAAATCGATAATGATGGATATGGTGGTTGAAGGTCACAGAGATTTAGTGAAATGTCAGTGGTCTCATGTTATGAAAGGCAAATTCAGACACCAGAAGGTAAAGGCAAATGACTGAAGAAGAAAAACAAATCAGCCGTCTCTCCATGTACATTTTACATATAATATTGCGTGGGTGGGCAGACTATCTTCAGCCTCAGAAGGTTAACACTTTATACCCCCTTAGTTATTAGCCTTGGGTATGTATAATCCACTTTGTCTGTGGACTTGGCTGTCTGTCAGAGCCTAAAAAACATCCCCTCTCCATCTCTCCATTCACGAGAGCCAACGCATCTGTGTAAACTCCTCTTCAGTGGGCTTATTTGTGTTAATTAGTGAGACATCACTGAGACAATTTAACGAGCACGAGCGAGTGAGCAGACGCAAATGAATTTCTTGAGCGAGTGAGCGAGGCCTCGTGGCCAGGAATACCAATGGCGCCCACGTGGCACCTCTCAGAGGAGTTGTGTGCGGAGGTGTATTTTCTGAACCACGTCTCAGATGAGAGGCTGACCCCGTCGCCCAGGAGGACATTAACCTGAGGTCAGATAGAGAAGCTTGTGCGAAGGGAGGGTGACAGGAGCTTCGATTTGAAGGGGGAATCGGTGCCCTCGTGCCAGCTGGGGAGGGGGTGTGGGGGTGGTAAGGGATGGGTGGGTTACGATGCCAGCTTGTGGGTCATTCTCGGACATCTGTGCCCCCCCTGATGAGGAGGTTGGATGGGGTGGCCATTTGCCCCACATCACACGGACGTCCCCGTGAAACACCAGACGTGGTTAGCGATGAGCTCCATAGCTGAAACCCCTTTCCCTCCCCCCAATCCCCCCTCCTGTGTGACCTGTGCCCACCTCACTTCCCTCCCCTTGCCCTCTGCATCTCAGCGTCATTAGCATTCTTATGCCGCCAGCGTCCCACTAAGCTAGCTGATGGCTTTCTGTTCTCTGACAGGCCGTCATAGAGACTTCTCTGCCAAGCAGCCTGCTGTTCCCACTCCCTACATCCAAGCTTGAGTACCCTCCACACACACACACCCACACACAGGCACACACAACCACACACAGACACACACACACACTTCGGCGTGGAGCTGCACAAACATGTCACCGGCACCAAGGTCATCCACCGTCGGCCATGATATGCATCGGTCGTGATCAAGGCCGGTGACGCCGCGCTGGCACTCTCCCGGCGCGAACAATGACTTATCTCTCACGCCCAGCGCCGAACCACTCCACACTCGGCTGCGCTGCTGATACCCGCGGTTCCGGCTGGGCACCCAATCTCGCCAGCTCGGCCACGGCTTGGCGAGCACTCAGAGGCCCCAGCCTCCCCCATCTCCCCCAGCGCCCTCCCTGTCTAAGACTGGCAGACAAAATAAAAGAGTTTGTCTTTTGGTTCCCATAAGGAGAACCCATGAACGTTCTACCTTTAAGACAATTTTAAAGAAGCTTGTTTTTTATTTCATAGTGCATTCATTAGCATGGGAATAAGGGGATTGTTTTGAGGTGAGCACAGCGAGAGAGACAGACCCAGTAGATATACTACATAGTGTATAATAAGGACATAAGGTACTGCAGGCGTGCGGCACACACTGGTGTATTTTTTGAGGTTCTCATCTCTCTCTCTTCTCCGTGTTCTGACACGTTTCTCACTCTGGTCTCTCATCCCTGTTCCCCAGCTCAATCCCCAGGTGTACCTCTGCAAAGGTGTTTTGATCTGCAGCGTGCAGAAAGATCCGCACTCCTGCCGCACCTTTCTCTCTCTGTCACCTGTTAGAACAGGCTTTCGGGGAGGAACACAAGGCCAAATGAACCACCCCCCCCCAGCTTCCCCCCTCCATTGTCCCCCAGCCTGATAACTCCCAGCTGACTCTCAGAGAAAGCAGAATGGGCTGAAAGAGAAAAAGACACAGCTAACGACAGAGAAGAATGTCTGTTATTGCGTTGGTATGAAATTTGAGGGAGGATTTATTAGAAAGGTTTTCTTTTCGCTACATTTCCCCCTTCCCTTTTACCTTCCTTCTCTTCCTTTTAGCTCTCTGTTTGAGGAGGCTCTGGATTACAGGCAACGCCATAGAGACTGAAAAAGCGTTTCAGAGCTCTTTTACAGAGAGCAGAGCAAAGCAAAGCCACATACTCTACGAGGTATGAGCTGCCAAAAAAACCTGCTGGTGAAAATACCACAACATGCACCCATTCAATCTTAGACAACTCAATTAAGGTATGTGGCAGCTCTACAAAGTAATAGAGTGACATCAACAAGGTGTTTTTTTTCATCAGATGATTTAGCATTGTGAGATTTTCTACTGTGCTGACAGATTAGATTATTTTTGTTGCCGGTATGCTTGGCTTAGTTTTGCTTCTGTTGTCAGCATAGGAAAATACCATTTCATTGCAAACTGTCATAATATAGCATAGCATTGTATAACTTATAAATTACATAGCATGGCACTGTATAGCTATGCGTGCAGTATATTGCTTATTTAGAGATTGTATTCTGGAATGTGTCTCGATATGAACCGTTCATGCGTCCCTCTGGAATGTGTCTCGATATGAACCGTTCATGTGTCCCAGTGCATGTGTGAGTGTGTGTGTGTGTGTGTGACAGACAGGTTATAAAAATGCAGTTTACAGCAGTAGCACAGGCATGGTACAGTAACCCCCCCCCCCCCCCCATCCCCGTCTTTCACCCAAGGGTTGAGATGTTCTCTGGCCCTGAACCCCCCCCACCCCCCTGCCACCCCCTCCCATGATGTAATTACATTTGATTTGTGTTTGCTATAAAATGAGAGTTAATAGACCACGGACATTAGATGAGCGAGACACACTGTAAAGGCTATTGTTTGATTCATGGTTCCTGCTGTGTCATGGTTCCTGGTGTGTCATGGTTCCTGCTGTGTCATGGTTCCTGCTGTGTCATTGTTCCTGGTGTGTTCTGGTTCCTGCTGTGTCATGGTTCCTGCTGTGTCATTGTTCCTGGTGTGTTCTGGTTCCTGCTGTGTCATGGTTCCTGCTGTGTTCTGGTCAGCCCATTAGTGGCTAGACAGAGTTCAAAGCCGAAGAAAGAAACGATTTGGGAAACTTTCTGTGCCTGAAGATGAAAAGAAGAAAATCTCTCACTGCGTAATGGAAAAAAATTGTCCCCTAATTAGATTTGATTGTATTCCAGTCTAGACTGCTAACTGTGTTATATCTCCTCCTGTATTATCTCTATCAGCTCTAATGCGTTTGATTGTGTTCTGTCGTTTTCCACTCACTCACTTTTGTATTTTATTGTACTCTAATGAAAACGGAACCATCGTAAATGCAATGCCAGTTCACTTCATGCTTTCTGTTTGACTTGTGGGATGTCTGTCATCATCCAACGCGTCTCATGTCTGTATGGTTACAAACAAACGCTTAGAAGCGCTGGTACAGAGGGGACGCAGAACAGTCTCATGCTGCAGCTCAGAAATGTGCATCAATTCAGGCATCACAGGAGAGAGAGAGGGAGTAAGAGAGAGAGGGAGTAAGAGAGAGAGCAGGGAGAGAGAGAGGGAGTGGGAGTGAGAGCAAGCAGAGAGAGAGGACGAGGAGGATTCTTATAGAAGCTTAATGAGGTGCTTCACTGCTGAATGAGGGAAGCTTTTAATCACTTCAGAGTCCCTCAGACAGCTGGACTCGCTTACTCCTCTTCTTTCACTTCTCCTCTCTGTCACACTCTCTCTCTCACTCTCTCTCTCAACATCACTGTTACTTTTGTCTTAAATATCACTCCCTTTCTCTCCCTCTCCCTCTCGCTCTCTCTCTCTCTCTCTCTCCCTCTCTCGGTGGGGGATAACCCTCATATGCAGCTGAGACGATCCCAGCTCCAAAAGCAATTGTTTCAATTCGATAAGGAGCTCAAAAGGGTGTACACGCTGTTTCTCTATGAAGCGTGGAGTCAGTCGGCCATGTTGTTCACACAAAGTAAAGTTTCCCCGTCAAGTTTGATCTTCTCCCCCCTATCGTCCCTCTCGACCAGCCGTCTCCTTTTTCTCCTCTTCGTCTTCTCTACTCCACAGGAGCCATGAATTTCAACTCTTGTGTGCTGTCTCCTTTATTCTCCTGTCCTTCATCGAGCCTTGTCTAATTTGTTGTCTCTCCCTCTTCCTCCCCCCTCCTCCTTCTCCTCCTCCTCCTCATCCTCTCCTCCTCCTCCTCCTCCCGCGGGGGCAGATCCTGGTCCACGTGGGCTTCCTGACGGAGGAGTCTGGGGACGTGTTCAGCCCCAAGGTCCTGAAGGGGGGCCCCCTGGGAGAGATGGTGCAGTGGGCCGACATCCTGACCGCCCTCTACGTGCTCGGACACAACCTCAAGATCTCCGTCTCGGTCAAGGAGCTTCAGGGGTGAGTCTATGCTCTGTGCTGAACGTGCATACTGTTGTTTTTTTGTCTTTCTCCGAGGTGTTCTGTGGTGTTCGATGCTAATGCAAGGTTGCGGATATACAAGGTGTAATTGAGCGAAGGAAGAAAATAGCTACTCCGGAGCCCGAGCTGTTGTTTTCTGAATGTGTGAAGCTCACAGCAGGTGCCCTTTGAAAAACAAAGGCTCTTTAAGCGTGTCAAGGTGAACCTCTGTGCCACCGTGGTGATCGCTGCAGTAGAATGAAAGATTCTCGACACTCGAGATGCACTTATTTATTTGATTTCATTAAAAAGAGCCGCAGGGACTATATAACCAAACAAAGCTCTCTCTCTCTCTCTCTCTCTCTCTCTCTCTCTCTCTCTCTCTCTCTCTCTCTCTCTCTCTGTGAGTGTGGAAGAAATCAGTATTTGAATATTTGAAGACATTTTCATTTATTGCTTTTTCTATCCAGTCTACATTGCAGCAACTCTGCAGGTGTGAGTTTCCCCCTCTCTAGCAGACACTGTGGTAACCAGTGATGCCTTAGACCAGGGGACAGGGGTACTGGTCAGGAGAGATTCATGCTTGTACTGTCTTGTCCACTCGTCCCCCCATGGGGAAAATGACTGGCTGTTGATGCAGTTTTGTCCCTTTTATGGCTTCACTCCAAAAATACAGACGGCACTCTATATAAAACGCATGCTCTGGCTGCAGGACATATGTATTTTTTTTGGCCTCTTAAACTTGACTTATTTAGAGGCGGTATCGATCGCTATTGATCCAGTGTTTTTCGTGAGCTGTTGTTACTTTCCCCGCCGTATCATTTTGTATCCCGCCGGCAAGTCAGCAGCCTTTTTATTCGTCTAAATGATGCAGACATGAGCTTGGCGGGCGTAAATCTGTCTGCCTGACGGAGGAGAGAGAGAGAGAGAGAAAGAGAGAGGAGGCAGCGCCACGTTTGGCTACCAAAGCAGAAACGAAAAGGGCTTGCTAAATCAGAGCTGTCACTCCAGACACACACACACTCACACACAAGCACAAACACCCTCCCCCCCCCACACACACAGACATACGCAGACACGTGCACATGCACAGACCCATTCATATACACACTCATATGTCTTAGGCATTTTTACAGACCTAGTCACTAGGGGTGTGCAAAAAAATCGATTCACATTCGTATCGCGATTCAAGTGCTTCCGATTCAGAATCGATTCATAGAATCCCAAAAATCGATTCAAATTAAAAAAACATTTTTTCTAAGATTAACGTTCTTTTTTGGCTTCGGAAACTGTGTAGTAGGCTAACGTTACGGTTTGAGTGACGGTGAGCGCGATACGGCGAAATGGTTGATAAAAAGCTTCTGAATAGAAAGTTTACCTTTAAAAGTTGTGTTGTGCAAAAGAAGCCAGCTTCACTGTTGTCTGAAAATGTCAACAGGCAGCTGGCTGAAAGCACAGAAGTAGTAGGCTTACCTTTTATTGGTAAACTAACTGTTACGGTTCATTGTTTTTGAAATAAGAGGCCTGACTTCTATGTTCACAGCAAACTTGAAAAAAAGAAAATATTAAGCCATGGTTTAACTGCACTATAGGCGGAGTCTGAAATGTGCACTTTATAATTTTATTTTGTACCGCCCTGTTTGGCAATGTTGGGGTTTTTTTGCGATTAATTTTGAGTTAACTATGACAAAAATGCGATTAATCGCGATTAAATATTGTAATCGTTTGACAGCACTAACATTAACATACTGTGAATCAATTTTTTTGAATCGAGAATCGTTTTTGAATCGAAAATCGATTTTGAATCGAATCGTGAGCCTAAAAATCGGTATCGAATCGAATCGTGACATTTTCTGAATCGTGCACCCCTACTAGTCACTGATAGAGATGTAAGAGGTCTAGCACGGGCCAACTCATCAAATTGTGTCGTCTCCTCTCCTCGACGGGCGTCCGTTAACCGTTGGCACACGTGCGGGTGGCCCCAAGGCAGCATGGGTAAATGGCATTAAATCAGCATGCAGGAGGCCTCGTGCAGCGCGGGTGTCACCATCAGTCACCCCAGAAGCGCTGGCAGCTCTCGTTCCCTCCTGTTTTATGGACACACGCGTGCGACAGGAGGGAGTGCCCTGGAAGGTTCCGTTGTGCCAAGAGGGGAGGATGGTTGTCAGTGACAACAACATTGTTTTGAGAGATGTACCACACATCATCATCAGCCCCCCCCGGCATCCCGCCCGCACCCCCATGCCTCTCTATTTGCCCCCAAACAGTGGGATAGATGGCCGTGTATCAGCACCTGTAGGGCAGAGAGAGCAGAGACCTCTCATCAGTACACGGGTGGAGGGGGACCGACTCAATCATCTGGCTCCCTCTTATTGACCTCAGGGCACAACACAGCCAGGGGAGGAAGGGGAGTCTGTAGTATAAAGAACTGAGTACCCAAGGTTCATTTTTATGGAAGGTTTTCTTTTGTTGTCTTTTCTCTCTCTCTCTCTTTCTCTCTGAATCTTTTTATTTCTCAATCTCTCCCTTTCTCTCTATCAGTCTCTCTCTTTCTCTCTCTTTCTCTCTTTCTCTCTCTCTGTCTCTTTGGTTGCTTTAAATTCTCAATCTCTTTTCCTCTGCCCATCCTTGCTGGCAGATTTGAATGCATGAAATGTAGGTGTGTGTACTGTGGACATAAAGCATGGAAGACCCTCTCCATTCCGTCCTGCTAGACGTACCTCACATCTTATGGCAGGAAAGAGCTGCTGTTGACATTGATGCCGTGCTGTGGCAGTAAAGCTGTGCTGTCGCAGTGATGCGGTGGCAGTCCTTCAGTAAACATGTCTTCTGGGTTGGCGCTTCAGTGTCACGCTATCCTGGCTCTGCCCGCTTTTTGCGAGATAGATCGCTCCGCCGCTCCGAAGGGCAGACCAATCAGCGACAAGTGGGGGTGGCTTAGTGCGATGATGTTGAAATTAAGTGTTTGTTTGAAATGTAGTCACCGCAATGGTGGCAGTGCCAGAGCTAGACAAATCATATGAACAGTTGTACCTTTGTTAGCAAACATCGACGAATTGAAGCCGGAGCAAGAAGAACGTGTATATTTATTCGTCAAGGTCAAAGACATTGGTTCTTTACTGCTAACGGGGGTTTATGAAAAGGCTACTTTATCAGTTTGCACTGTTACTGGCGAAGTGGGAAGTGTAGCAACCCCATAGGGGTCATTGCGATTGGTTAAAGGCTGGTCCAATGGTTTCAAAATTAACTCAAAGTGAATTTGTGAATTAGGGTCTGGTTCTACCAGGCTAGTGTTACGTAGGCTCGAGTGGACCCAACCTCTCTGTCTTTTTCTCTCTCTCTCTCTTTCTCTCTCTCTCTCTCTCTCTCTCTCTCTCTTTCTTTCTTTCTCCCCCACTCACGCTAGCTCCTTCTCTTCTCTGAGTGATTGTACCATGTTACCCGCTGCATTTGTTGAATGGGAATCCTATGCGCTAAAAAGCTGGCCCCAGGGGGGTGCAGGCCGCGGAGGAGAGCAAGCATCATTTCGAGGGAAGTGGCGTGATGGAAATCTGAGAGTGATTTAGCAGGGCTGGCTGGACAGAGTTTATTACAGGCCATTGCTTTGTGTGTGTGTGTGTGTGCATGTGGGAGTCTGTGTTTGTGTGTGTATATGTATATGTATATGTATGTGTGTGCTTGTGTGTATATGCGTGTACTTATATTCCAGCATTTGTGAGTTGTTGTATGTTCATGCAAGTGTGTGTCTTTGTGTGTGTTTGTGTGTGTGTGTGTGTCTTTGTGTGTGTGTGTGGGCAAGCTAGAGTGTGTGCGTTTTATGCAAGTGGTCTTGTATGTTTTTGTATATCTGTGCGCTGTGTGTGAGGTAACCATTTCATCATAAACTCTTGACAATATGGCACTTATCAGCCCGGCCTCTATGCCACAGGACCCTTCATCTGAACATCTGAGTTCTCCCCAAAAGCTTTCGCCACCTCTTTATGTGTGGCTTTTCAAAACTGCAACTTTTCAATGTAATTTCCCTCGGCGCCCACTGTAGTCGGATGGAGAAAATTGGTATTTTGATCCTATTGATGTACTATGAAACACAATTTCACTGTCAGAAAGATGCAATTATGATTTTTTTCTCCCCCCCCCCGCCCCTCTTCCTGTCTTATGATTCTGGCCTGATTTTCTATGGAGGATTTATTGATTCCTTCCCCATGCCTAACACATCAGTGGCTGAACAAATTAGCTGATCGTGCTCACTCTCGTCTTACCTCAGTGCACCCCCCTCCGGCTTTATCGACGTGATTCAACCAATAGAAATTAAGAGCCTCAGGAGTTTAGTTGTACCTGCCCCCCCTAAATAACATCAGTCCCATGAGACATAGCAGCGCTAGTTTTCTTCTTCTCAGGTTCGGGACCTCGACACCCTGAAATAAACACTGCCGTTGATTTGAAAAATGAGATCCAGATTGTGATTGGAGTTAGCCGAGTAAAACCCACAATAGGACTCTAAATGAAAGGGGAAGGGAAAACTAATCAGTCTTGTTTGTTTGATTCGCGCTACAGTAAACATGCCGGAGGGGCTCAGTCATTTCTAGGCTTTATAACTTCCACAAAACAGTGGCGCTGGGTAGCTGAGACAGAGAAACTACTGAGAGGGATTTAGGCGTCTGCTCACAAATC